>NW_010395324.1:0-205 GCF_000710305.1 Buceros rhinoceros silvestris | reverse complement strand
GGAAAGGCTCACAGCTGCCAGCTCCAGCTGTGACAGAGCTCTCACCCACCCCTCTGCCGAGCTGAAACAGCACTCACTGGAAGAGTCAAGCGGTTGCTGTAGCAGAGGATGCCGCTCAAGAAACGCTCTGAGCGGAAGCTCGGGGCTCTCTCTCCGCTCCTCAGCGGGCGGCCCTCAGCTCGGAGCCGGCGGTCCCGGCGCCAGG
>NW_010395323.1:0-351 GCF_000710305.1 Buceros rhinoceros silvestris | reverse complement strand
GCGGGGAAGTGATGCTGGGGGAGACAGGGCCACATCCAGGCCACCGCGCCAGTGGCTGGAGAGATCAGATGCAGCGTGAGGAGGCTGGACCAAGCCCTCTCCCGGGAGCGAGGCCAGGCCAGACAATCACAGGGCGAGCGGAGGCTCAAACCTGGGTACCAAACCTGCTGGCAGCAGCACCGGCACCTGGCGCAGGGCGCACTCGTGGCTCCTTGCTGCCCTGACAGTATTTCTTTTTTTGGCAAACTTCCTTCCCCTCCTCCCTTCTGGTTTTATTATTATTACTGGTTTTTATTTAAGCTGTCCTGCTAAGACTCACGACCACTTCTGTTTCCCCGGCCAAGCGGCCGC
>NW_010395322.1:36982-46424 GCF_000710305.1 Buceros rhinoceros silvestris | reverse complement strand
CGCCGGGCCGCCTCTCCGGCCCGCCCCCGGCGGCCTCGGGGCTGGCAGCTTCTCGGTTGCGGCCTGGCTAAGTCTGGGACTTCAGCTGCTCTGCCGATTAACTGGCCTGTGGGCTGGTGGTTGCGGGTAGGTCTGGGCCGGAGAGCGCTGAGGACCGGCGCTGCCTCCGCACTAGTGGGCTACGTCAAATACGGTGTCACCAGCGGTACGGGCTGTGTATGTGTGGGCCCCTTGGAAGGATGCGATTGCTTGGGCCCTCCTTGGCGTGCAGGAATGAGGGTTGGCTTTCCACTGGTAAGGCAACCCTGGGCCTCTTTCACCTGCTGCTTCAGGTGGGAGTTTGTTGGATGCTAATGCGTGTCGTGATTACGGTGGTGTCAATTCCCTGCTTCCAGGATCTTTCTGGCTTTGACTGAATGGCTGCGGTATTCACTGTAATTTTAGGCCTTTATCGTGACTTTGAAGTGTGGACTGATTTTGGGATTGTTTCTAAATGGGTGCGGTGCAATGAGCTGAGTTTTAAATGTCTGGTAATTAACACAGAGAAAGTCGCTTTTATGGAGTAGGGAACCATTGATGCACTTGAGAGACATTCTTTACGCGTCATTATTTGTTGCGGGACTAACAGTTCATACATTTGATCTCTCAGGTCACCATATTTATCAACAAACCTTTTCTGCTTGTTATTTCTTAATGTCCTTGATTTTACGTGGTTTAGAGAAAGATTCAGAATTTGTCATGCCAAGTGTTCACTCCTATCATATGTAAACACAGATATAATGATTGTCAGCTTTCTATTTTAAGTTTCAAAAAGTGGGTGTTCATTAGCTTACATCCTTGGGACTTAAATGCCATGATGTGAGTGCTTGGAAGTCTTCCTGCTCTTAACCCACCATTTAACATGTCATGAAGTCACAGAGAACTAGCGACGTACGCAAGGCTGTGCAGGAAGCTTGTAGATGAACGAGGAATCATTCTTGAGTCGGCCTAAGCTAGTGCCTGTCACTCTGCTGTATAAAATGTAAACACCAGCTGGAGAATAAATCCTACTTGGGTTATCTGTTGACTGTGACTTAACAGATCTGATATGTCCTGTTTAATTATGTAGGAAAGTGTGGTATGGATTTTAGTTTCACCCTTTAATAAATTCTAATAATGTAGTTATGTTGTATATAATACTTGGACAATAGTTTCTTCAAGCAGGATGAATATTTTGTATCAAATGGTATTTGCTATTTATAAGCAGTTGCTATCTTTATTATTTACAAGGTATTGTGAGTGGCAATATCTCTGAAAATCTGCATGCTAATTTATTGTGATGTTTGGATCCTGATGTCTTATGTTCATTTTTTTTCCATGCAGAGTAAATGGAGAATTCTCTCAGATTACAGAGCAGGCCTTTATGTAGTTTAGTAATGGTACATGTGATTCTTGTAAGTTGTCTTAGTCATATCTTGCAACACTTCTGAAAAATAAAAATCTAAAGCCTGGAACTTCATTGGAAATAGTGAACTGAATAATTTTTTGAAATTATAAAAATCACTTTGAGCTGAGTATTTTAAATTTTTTTTAGATGCTAGAAGCTGCTGGTGTGATATACAGTTAATGAGAAAATTTTAGTTTGTCAGATTGTTAACTTGTGAGCTTTGAGGCATACCGTTTACGATATTTTTCTCTGAATAGTGTAAAACACAGACATTGTTAGGAGGAAGTGAATTTCAATGAGGTTTTGCAATGATAAAGTTTAAAATACATGTGATATTGTGTATATATATAACACATTAACTTTAGTGAAGTGAACCTAGAGAAAGAGCTGAAATAAAATAAAAAAATTTGAATCACACTTAGGAAAATGTTTTAAATGAGAATGGGGAAGATGGTCTGTCTTCAACTTGTAATACTTGCTTCTTTGGAATTTATTTTGAAAGTTCAATTGGAAGTTGTTTTGACAGTTGTTTTGGCTATGTACAAAGTTGACAGAAGAACAGCCTGACAGCAGTTCAGCTGATTATTTGAACTTTTCAGAATCAAAAGTTGTATCTTGTGGCTATCATAAAAAAGATAGAGCTATTGTTACCTGAACTGACAGTATGTAATTCTGCCTTAAACTGGACAAGTGTCAACTCTGCCTGCCTCCCTCTTCATGGGGGCAGGAGGGGGAGAGAGACTTACCTGTAGAAGACCAACCTATTTGCGATCCTCTGCATATGTCCTCTGCTAGTAACTTCACTGTCAACTTTTAGTTTGTAATTATCTAAGTATCGCTTTAAAGAAATTCCCTGATTACTTCAAGACTATAATTTTCATTTTGGCTAAGTCATATTAGAATAGTAGAGTATTAGTTGAATTTAGTGAAGCTGTATTGTGTATATATATCAGGTAACTGATTTTTTTTTGGTCTTTTTTTAATATCTTTTTTTAAGGTCTGCTGCTTTTCTTGCTAAGAAAATGCTGTATTATTACTAAAATGAGTGAAAGAACCACGAGGACTTTATTATAAATAACTGTGTCTGTTTAGATACTGAGATAATTCTTGCATCAGTAATCTGTTGCAGATCAGTACACATCAAGAATAGATAACGTAATATCGAGTCAAAGTTACCACTTGAACACATATTTCTTGAAATCAGTGATGCTAAGCATTCGTCTTTTACTTTCCCTTAAATCCTAAATACATTGCATCTACCACATCTAGTGTGTCTACGTTTTTCAGGAGACTACTATTGTATGTGTCCTGCTTAGGATATTTAACCTAAATAAAGAACATATGTTTGTTTCTTTAACCTTGATCCCACTTAGTTGAAAAGTTTTGTTTAGAGTCCAGGACAGTGGTGTGGAGACAGGAGTACTAACAGACAAAAATAGTGGTTTGGTAGAGAGATGAGAGAGTGTTGGACAGCATTTCATGCTGTCTTTAGACTTTTGGAAGCAAAGAGGTATTTTCTCCCAACTTTGTTTTTTTACCCTTTAAAAAGGAAGCTGAGATTTTACTGGTTTATGTTTCCATGTTTCCCATTTTATAGAGAGCACATCAGTTGTGAGCTAGTGCATTGTTGCTTTTATAATGAAACTTATGCAGCTTCTTTGTTAAGAAGGCCATGCAGGCTTCCAGAAAACTGCTGCTTTCTGATTTAGATCTACTGAAAAAAGAAATGAACCTGTAGTTCAGTAAGGAGAATTTAAACCGTGATGCAATGAGATGTGGTTGCTTATGTAAAAATATAATTATTCTCAACTGCACTGAGTGTCAATGGGCTTTCCCTTTCAGTCCTCCGTGACTTTGGTAGTTAGATGTGTACAGTGGTCTCTTGTTAAACAGAAGGATACATTTTCATGAACTCCTCTGATCCAGTGACAGCTATAAATGATGGCCTAGCAGTATAGTATCTTCTTGCCAGTGCCCTCCTATCTCCTTGATGGTTTCGGCAGTGCTCAACCTCTGGTTAAACTAGTTCATCTTGCTAAACCAGCAGCAAAATACTTGCTGTTTTTCTGGGCAGATTTTTTTCTTGATTTGGTGAGTTGAACTGTCTCATCTTGGGGATGGTTATTAGCACAGTGAGAGCAAAGAAAGGATTGAGGGACGGCCACATAGACCCCCTTCAATGGCTTGGGCTGTCAGATTGAATCCTCTCTCTGCCTTAGGAGTTCTCTACTGAGTAAGGTCTTTACTTCAGCCTTGAGTCAGATTCAAAGTGATCTGTTCTTGGGGGATTGCTGGCTTGATTAAGAGAGATAGAGGTGTTAAAGAAAGCCTTTTCTATTGTTTTAGGCATTTACTGCTTCATGGAGTAGAGTTACAAGGTAATAATTAAAAAGTTATTGCTCGAGCTGTGATGCATTGCTGCTCTGGATGGGTTGCCTTTTCCTGCAACCCCAAATCCGGAGTGAGGGCTGCTACTTGATTCTTGCTGATGAGACAGTCTTGGGGGTGCTTAAATGCATTTTGTGGCTAGCTTTGCAAAATGATTTATTAGTCTATTCATTAGGCAAGGAGAATACTATCTCATCTTCCTTGCCTTAGGAGTGACTGACAAAACAAGGCTTTCTAGATTGCTACTGACATTAACTATCAAATCAGTTCCCCTTTCTACTAGGAAGATAGTGGATTCTCCTTAAAGAAATTGTGTGGATGATAATTAATACATTCTTCTCTGTATGTTATAAAGGTGTATGGGCAAGTTGGTCTGCAGCTGTCACTGCAGTACGTATACAGGTACATACTAGCAATTGTGTTGTGTGGCGCGCACTTAGTTTTTGTGTAACATATTTGGAAGTTATGAAATTTGAATGTGTAGTTTCACTTAATGTATTATGTTAAACTGTTTATGTTGTATTTAAATTCTGTCTACCTGTTTTTGTTAATGTGCGGCAGATTTTCCTAACATTGGTTGTTTCACTTTTTGGAACCTCTTCCTCACAAGAGGAGGCTCTGTCTTTAGTTTTCCTTTTTTCCTGAAGCTACCTAAAGTAGTAGTCTGTCAATAACTATAGACTATTGTAGTATGTCAGAGTGGTTTTGAAGCAGGAACATACGTAGGTGATAAGCTCAGGCTGGCAGAGGCATGGAGGGCAGAATCTGTTGGCTGTCTTTTTAACCTTACAATGAGTAACTGGCTTAGCAGTAATTACAGTTGTACTAAGATGAAAGTAATCTCATATCTCAGCTGCTTCTGCTAGGAGTTAGCATAGTAGTAGACCCTGGTTATCAGTAAAAGTACTGATGATGCATAGGGTTCCTTCATTTGCAGTTCTCTTAATTACCTCTTTTATGTCTGGCTTGATACTGGTGTTTTTATTGCCCAGTTGAGAAGCGTTATCCTTGGTGGTGACTTTCATTCTATATAGCGTTCACCTAGGATCTTGTTGCAACTGCTGAATCATAATGGGTGGCATTTGTCACTGTGCCTAATATTGCTCTGGGAGGAGCAGTGTGAGACAGTTCTGGGTTGGGAAGTGGAATACTCAAGATGTGGTGGGAATGAGAGCTTCTATTACTGTGTGTTTGGAGATCACTAAGCTGTTAAGGGCCTCCAAAAGACACGTATGTTTTAATAGATTATCTGAGCTATAAAAATTCTGAGAATTGTAAGGATCACTTCACTTTCTGTGAACCAGAGGACAATGTACCTCTGGTTCTTAAACTTGCAGTATCAAGAATTCCACAGCCTCCCTAAATAACTTGTATTAGAGATCAGTTTTCTTTCTCCCCACCAGTATCTAACTATACTTCATGTTCAGGGCAAAAAACCAACCAGCTGAATGATGTTATTTACTGTGGACATGGAGGACAGCTGACTATTGCCTTTAGCTTTTACATGTTCGAAAACTTTAAAATTTGTCCTCTCCTTTTCCCCAAGGTAAACAAATATAATTGTTTTAACCTTTCTTCTCAGATCATGAGTTCCAAATACCTGACTGCTCCCCTCTATATTAGATTCTGTTAGCTTGCATTTGTGGTACCTGAGCTAGATACAGTTCTTCTGCCATGACTTCAGTGCAGACCAAGGGAGAATTGTTGCCTGCTGGGTCTGTCTTCTAATATTCTCACTAATGTATTGAGTAATGTTGACATTTTTGAACTGTGCTCATAATGTTGACTCACTTGGATTGTTTCTTACAGTATTGCTGCTTTTCTCCATTTTTATCCATGCTTTGATTATTTTGTTGTTGTTTGAAAATGCTACACGGCATCTATATTGAATTTTGTTCTATTAAGTTTATTAGTGTTTTTATTTACAATTCTGAGCCGCATACAGAAAAAAAATCCTTCCAGTCTTGATGTCATGTCATTCACAAATGTGATGTGTACTCTCCTCCATTAGCTAAAGTATCTCATAGAACCCGAAAGCAGCATGTTGCATTTGCTGCTGACATTTTTCTCTAGTCCAGTTATTTTTTCGGAAGACAATTCATTTGGTGCTTGCTTTTCACCAGTTTTGGTTTGTGTGCTCTTCCCCACTTTGTCTAGACGTTTACAGTCCCATTTGCTTGGGTGGTTTTGATACTAAAGAAAGGTTTACTACTATGACTGTGGAATTCTACTACAGTGGAATTTTGAATATTTATTTATACCAGAACCAAACATCACTCTTATTGTCAAAGAGATGTCAGACAAAGGTGGCTAATGGCAGTATGACAGTGGAGATAGCAGAACTTTTCTCAAAAGTATCTGGTGCCATCCTGCACCTGGGAAGATACTCTTTTTTTTTTTTTTTTCTGCACTGGAGCAATTTACGTAGTCCACATTTCTCAGGTGTGCTGGATGTGACAGTCTGTAAATCTGATTTGTTCCTCCTCAAGAATGTTGTAGGGTTTTTTTTCTGAAAGTCCCTTAATTCCTTGCTGAGGTTTTTTTATTTTCTTCTTGTTCTCGTAGATGATACTTGCTGCATTGAGACTGGATTCACCAGTCCTGTAGAGGTATTGTGGCTAGATCAGTAGTACTTTACCTGTTGGTCTGTACTTGTGAAGTGAAAGTTTCTTCGAAATTTGTTTCAAATATTTGATGGATGTACTTGACCACCTCGACTTTTATGAAGTATGTAGATAGAGGTTTTCCTCTTTCAGGCTGGGATTTTCTGATGACACATGTTGCAGAATTTTCCTGTAGAGCTTTCTGAAGGATGGGGTTTTTTGGCAACCCCTTTATTTGAGTGACGCTTCTGAATGAACTAATGAGGAGCTAATGTGGATTTCAAGAGTATAGGTAGATTTAATTGTTTAACATTATTGTGAGGCTTATATAGAGCAACTAGTACTGGCTTGAGTAAGAAGAAAGACTCAAGCTGCTTTAAAGACTAAAAAGCTGCTTTAAAATTACACTGTTAAATGTTTCTAGTTGTGGAAGAGAATAAAATACCCGCACTTGATGGAGCTTGCAAGATGATTATTATCTGGGGACTGTTTCTGAGTTGTAGATAGTAGTATTAGTCTGTTGTGCTTTCACTTCTCCTTGTCTGTGCTTCAAGCCTGTATCGCAGTTGTTTAACATCAGTAAGCTATTACGGTATATCCTGTGAAGGACTGCTCTCCAAGGTAATAGTTCATTTATCTATGGCTGCGTGTTTGGCTGGTGTGTTTGAGAGTGAATACCAGGCTATGCTGGCCAAACACCCAAATTAGTGTGCAGTATTTTATAGGCAGTGAATTTTTGTGCGTGGTTGGTTGGTCTGGTTTTGCCACTGCAGATATAATTTGGTGTGGTTTTGTTTGTTTTCTATTGCAGTGTATTTATAGTAATGTTGCACTTAGATGAATTCAATTTGGGGAATTGAAACTAGTGTAAAACCATTAATTGTGGCACTTATTTGCACATTGATAGAATTTTAGTCATAATGCTTCACAGATGCAAACAATGGTCATTTGTAACAAACACTTGTGTAGTGAGTTTTGTGAGCCAGTTTTGTTAGCATATTAACAAAAGTATTGTGCTTTGTGCTTAAATTAGAAGGAGTTTGCATTATGCTTTGATATCTGACAGTCTGCAAAACTGTTAATAGTTAAAATGTACATTGAAAACATCTCAGACTCTAATTAAATGTTGCCTAGACTCATCTCTGAGAGGATTGCAAGCCATAATTGTCTTGTTTGACATTCTAGAATCAAATTTAATGTCCTAGTTTGAAGTCTTATTGTAGTCCTCTGGCTAAAGGGAACCACCTGAAGTACTTTCTTTTGAAGGACATGTATCCAAAGGCCACTTGCTGACTAGTTGTCATGACTATGAGTTGACACACTTGGACAAATTGCTGTTTGAAAATGGTGCCAATAGTGCCTAATAATGCTATTGTCTTCTTTAGAAAGCTTAAGGAAACTAAACAGTAACGTGAAATGTGCCATACAGTAAGTTGAAGCCACAGCCCTATGTCCTTTTCCAAAATCAAGTTGTTTTCCTTTCTTCCCTCACTCCACTTGTCAGTCCAAACGTATACATTTGCAATCCATCTTCCAGCATCTAAACCCCTCCTCTTTCTTGTCCTCTGTAACTTAAAATAAAGCAGCTGCTTTTGCTTGTGGCAGCTTCTGTCTAGCAGGCTGTTGGTAGACTATATGTAGACTATATGTAGCCCTGTAGTCTCTGTGGGCAGGACCAGCAGCCACTACAAATGAAATCTTTCCAGTGACAGTGTCGTAACTTGCATTGGGATTTGTCTCTTCCATTATTCAGTAAAACTGTTCATAATGGAATGATAGATCTCTAATAGATACTTTATGCAAGTTGATTTCAGTTTTGGTTTACTAACTATAATTGGTCTTTAATATATGAGTTAATCATAAGGTTGTCGTGTGGCTGTAATGGTCAAATAATATTTACTATCTTTTTAATTTTTTTTTTAATTTTAAACTATGTGTGGGATTGGAAGGTGGCTGTGTTAAGCAGTTCTTGGCTTAATAATGCCTTATTTTTTTTTTTTTATATACCTGGAGAATGTGAAGAGCTATATGCTGAACTATATGCTAATAATAGACCAAATGCCAGTCTAAGCCAGAACCTTAATTTAAAAATGCGCTGGAGTAGGGATTAAACATTGGATGTTCTGAACAAGCTTTGTTACCCCCAGTCTTCCAGGAATAAAACCAAGTAATTCTTACTATCTTACAGGAAGTTTACATACATTTTGTCCCGAAAGTGATACCACATAAAGCTTTGAGAGGACTCCAGTTATGGCTTTAATGCTCTCTTGCAACTAAAGAAAGGGGGAGCAGTGACAACAGAAGACTGAATGAATGCCAATATACATCGAAACTAACTGTTAAAAATCCATGAGTCTGGTGAATTAAACTATTGGAATGATGCCTTAAGAACACTTTAGCCTGCATAGTCACAAGGATAACTCTGAGTAACACCAAATGTCTTTTATTCCTGGCTTAAAAATGTAACCGTAACAAATAATGTAATCCTACAATTCATAGTCTTGTCGTATTTTAACTGTTGCAGTTTATTTCTAAGGATTTTATTTTGGTCACAGTTCTTGTAACTAAGACTTTACAAAATCTGAAAATTCTTTAGATTTGAGGTAGATTTTGAAGCATGACCCTGATACAAGTTTGAAGCTATCATTGTTACGAAATTTTGGCATAATAATTATAATTTTTTTGGTTGTCTTGATTTTTCTGGTTTTCTGTTAGTTACTACCCTCAGTGTTCTAGAGAAAAGAGTTAGGCAATTATTTACTTTTTAAAACCATGTTCATAAGATTTAAATTATACTTTAGATGAATGGATTCGCATAGTTGAGCGGTCTGATTGGCAAATACTACCTCTAAAAATCAACTTTAATACTGTATTTTAAAGCTATAGATAGAGGTTTAGTCTGCATTTTCCTTCAGATTTCCACCTTTCTTTCTTACTAGGATCTATATGGCAAAGAGTTGGATTTATTTTTCAGATTTTCTTTATAAATGGAATTATTTCTAGCACTGCTCCCTGCCCACCTCAC
>NW_010395322.1:36328-36897 GCF_000710305.1 Buceros rhinoceros silvestris | reverse complement strand
CCCCCCATTTTAACGGGGAACGGGCAGAGATCTTGAATAGCTCTGTGTTTGCATTTAGGGTGTCAAGAGGATTTAGCTTTAACAAATAATGAGGGCAGGAATAGTGGCACAGTTAGGCAATAGTACCTTTCATGTTTGATACCATGTATACTGTGAATGCAGTGTTTCTTACCTCTCTTATAGCCCATCTTGCATGTGTCAGTTCAAGTAATAATCTATTGCTTATAAATAAGGAGTTCTCTTTTTAAAATGTGCCTGTTCAGTGTGATATATTGATCCAGGAGGATTTTTTTTTTCCAAAGAAGACTTTCAGAAATACGGGGAGGAGCTGGTGAAGTAAAGATATTTGGGTCAACTAGGGAGTTATTGTTGTTTAATAGCTCTATAGCTCAACAGATACTTATAGCAAAATCTTGCTGTAAGTTAATTCAGAATGTGAACTTATCTATGCCCTCTAAAGGTCCCTGTCCCTTTTCATTCACATCAGTGTAACTCATGGGGATGGCCTGCCTGTCTCACCTTTATCAGTAAAACTGTGGTCCCTTGTACAGAGTAACTTATGGCTCTGT
>NW_010395322.1:8253-36230 GCF_000710305.1 Buceros rhinoceros silvestris | reverse complement strand
GTAGGGTTAGCAAACACCTGCAAGGCTTTAAGATACTGTTTTAGATGAAGTTTCCGTCCTTCTGACAGTGTTGACAGAATAGGCTCTGTGCCAATGAAATGACTGTTGAGTGTAGTTCTGTGTTTTAGCCAAAAGCAACCTCTGTGTCTGAGATAGATGTCTAGACTGAACTGGGATGGTTGTGGACACACGTTAGCACTTTGCAATCAGAGAGATGGGACAAACAACTGTTCTGAACAACTCAAATAGATGCCCAGATGAAGCTGCCTTTAGTGACGCTCAAGATGATTCACACTTTTCTTCATTGTTAGAGTAACAAAGTGCTTGTTGTCGATGAAGTTGTTGCAGCAGTCTAGAGGCAGCTTGCTTAGCTACTCTAACTCTGCTGCACCGTAGCAGCATGCATGTCTGTTCTCTCTGAGGAGTAGGTAACGCATTTGGAAAAAAACCATTGGGCTGGCCTTGATCTGGTTGATCTGTGTATTGTGTTTTTAGTTACAAATTGATAGAGTCTTTGCTTGTACATAAGAGAGCCAGATAAAGGGGAATGCTGATAAGATCAGTGCCTGGAGAAGTCCAGTCTTAACGATGCTCTAAAATGCTTTCGCTCTGCTTTCTCTTCAGTCACTTGGGAACCTTTTTTTTTCATTTGTATCACCTCCAGTTGGTGTGTTCTTGCAGCTGTGGCACTTCCAGTGCAAACTGATATGCAGGAGAATTTAAGAGTTGGCCAGTCTGCAGATACCAGTGCTGGTTAAAGGTGTGATTGCTTTTGACAGCAGAAATCCCTCTCGTGCATAGTATCAGTATGCCCATATCAGTGGGAGTGATGATTTAGTAGCTGGGCTGTGTTCTGTCAGTAGCCGGTGTTCAGTTCTGTGGCCTCATAGAGCATTTTGTTAGGACTTTAGCAAAATGCCTGTGATGTGGACAGCTACTCAGTGGTCAGCAGTACTGTCTGCAAGAAGATCAGTAGATGACAATAGATAGTCTGATCACTCCCTCCTACTCTCTAGACAAAAATCAGGAAAGAGACATAAGGAAAGAGACAATCCTGTCTGACTGTTTGGTATGTCAAACACTTTTGGTCCTTTAATAGTAATTTTAAAAGAAAGTGATTAACAGCAGGCAAAAGGGTTTTTTTTTCCCTATTATATCTGTACCAGTGAAACTAGCACTTGCTATTACTTGAAAGTTTTTTAATGCTTTGCTTACTTTAGCTTTTCCAATAGCCTTATTTTAGTGCTGAAATTGGGAGTGTGGTGCCTTTTGCTGTAAAACTTCTGAAGCAGGATTCTGGTGTGCAGACTAGGCGATATCCTAGAGTATATATGCATGAGATTGTGGGAAATCTGAGTTTGCTGCGGTGCGTTAGGGATTTAGTCCTTGGTACTTGCTGTCTACTAGCTTGTGCTCCCATTCTCGTCCTGCAACACTTTTTGCCTCATTTAGTTGGGTTGCTACACGAAGTCTTCTGCCCTAGAAGGAAGATGCATTGCAAGTTAGCAACTTCAGGACAAGAGTTAAAGCAAATATCTTATTTCATCTGTCTGTTACTAAATATGACCGCAAAAAGCATAAACTAATGGGCCTCGTTCTCGTTCTGGAGCATAGGTTATACAATTGGCTGATAATTTATTCACATAACTTCTGTAGGATTGTTCTGGGGCTCTTAGAATAACAGTTACATCTTATTTTTAGTACACAAGTAATTAGGGCTTGGTTCTAGTAATATGTTGTTAACGTGCTACAGCATGATGGAGTTACGGGCTTAAAACCGTGGTGTCAGAACATTCCCATAGGGCTTGCAAAATCCACTAGTAGCCAGAAAATACATAATTCTCACTTGCTGGACAGACATTACCGTGTTGTATTTGACTCTTATTGAGCTTTGTAATGAAAAAAATTTAAGTTGATTAACAATTAACTGCTAGAGTGAAGTAAGTTTCTATAGCAACAGGGCAATGCAGGGTACAATTATTCAGACTGCTTTTCTGTAACAGAATTTTTTCTTACGAGCAGTGAATTTACACTGTTGGACTAAAACATGGCTTTGTTATAGCAATGGGTAATCCTGAGCTCTTTTGCTGTTGCCGCTTTTTTTTGTTGTGTCAGCAACCCCCACCCCCCAAAGAAATAACATTTCCTCTTACGTGCTGAAAAGAGGATGGGGAAAGTTGAAGAGTTTGAAAGGTAAACACCAGAGTAGTAGACTAATGGAAACTCAACCTACTACCACTTGCCTGTATGTTATTTAGTGTAATGGAGCTATACTGCAGAATGAATTTATACGTCACTTCTGTCTGTTGACAGGGCTACATGAAACTGAACCTTCTCCAGTTTAATAATAGTCATCGTATAGTAGTTTGTAAATTTCCAGTAAATCAATTTAGTTTAGTCCTGGTACTGATTTCCTGAATCAGTCAGGCTTTTGGTTATTTGTTCTTTGTATGTTTAAAATCTCTCTGTATTTTTTCTTTTCAGTATTTTGGAATACTCTTAGAGAGAGGAATGTTCTACTTTAAGCTTCGCTGTTAAAATTGGAAAAGATTAGAGTATTGTCAGGGGACTGCAAATGTTGGAGTTTTTTGCTACGAAGCATACTTGTAAAGCCAACTTTTGAGTATTACTCTATTTTGATATTTCTAAATTTGAAAAACTTCAGTGATGAGGCTACAGCAGCCTTAGTCTTTCAGTGGGGAATTTTGTGTGATGTATTTTAAGGATACTTTGGATGTCTGATCACTTGAAAGAAGAAACAAAAGTGGCAGATTTGTCTCTGGCAAGCTGTATATACAGTCAGTCTCAAAGGATGCTATTGAAAGGTGTGCATGTATTGTTAAAGTGCATTTTTCTGATGTCATAAGAAAACCATACCAACGTCTTAGAGAAGAAAAAAGACGATTCCAAGCTAAAGTGAAAGTAATGCCTTTGAAGGTGTGACTAACTAGAACACTAGTCCAACAGGTCAGGTAACTTTTTCCTGCATGCATGGGGAGGAGATGAAGAACCCAGAGATGACGCTACCATGTCATGCGATGTTTCCAATTTGTTCTATGTCTTGGGGGCCATCTAAAAGCAGTCTGCCAGCTCTAATTTAAATTTCAGCTTTAATGGGTATAATCTTCTAACCGGTTTTGTTTATAGAGCTGAGCCAATTTAAACTATTTCCCAGTGAAAGTAACTTCCTAAGTGTTTAATAAGTATCCCAACTGAGCCTGTGAACTGAATGAGAACAGTTGCTTAATTGTGCCAGAATGTGTGGTTTTACTTGGAATCTATTTGCTATTTACATAACTATTCTCCTTATATTAATTTGTGTCTTACATCTAGTATACATACCTTATCATCGTCAGCTCATCTGAATCATGCCTCATTCAGCACTAAAAAAAGGTGAGGAAGGACTGATTATAAAGGAAGGCAAGTGTGACTAGACTGTAAGAGTAGGAGGAAATTAAAGGATCTACTAGAGGATAAGGAACAGGGAGATTAGAAAGATAACTTTTTTACTTTAGAGTTATGAATTTGTTATAACTTACTAGATTGTAACTATTGAGAAAGGAGTTACAGTTAACTTAACAAATCTTAAGTGAACCTTGCAGAGCTTAATTTTGAAGTGTAGTTCAGGAAAGAGATAATTGTTATAGTACACATAAGTTTCTCTGTTCCTCAAAAGTCAAGAGACTGAAATGTGTGCTTCAGTGCATTCCAGTCTTTACAGAAGGTGTTATATTCTTTACACAGCATGTGACAAGTCTTTAAGTAGTATTGCAGTTTGAACTTTATGCAGATCCTGCAAATATTTCGTATGCTGTCTGCTATTCTGAAATCAGTTGCTTTTTAATTCAGCATATTCCTAACTGCTAAAAACCCTTTGACTGCCTGTGACTCCAGTGACAGGCAGGTATTTTCTTAAGGCTTATTCTATACTGTGTTTAGGCAGAGAAAAACATGCAAGAGTGCTACTCA
Source organism: Buceros rhinoceros silvestris (assembly GCF_000710305.1). Taxonomy (NCBI): domain Eukaryota; kingdom Metazoa; phylum Chordata; class Aves; order Bucerotiformes; family Bucerotidae; genus Buceros; species Buceros rhinoceros. Next base: position 32,261 of record NW_010395322.1, on the reverse strand, counting down.
ACATAAACCCTTCCCCACCAACAAGAAAAAAAACCCCCACACCCGAGAATTCTGAACTGCTTTGAGCCACTTGCAGTTTCAGCTTTTGACATTCTGACGTAGAACACTTCTGTGTTAGCTGTTTTTTTTTCTTAAAGTTCATTGTCTCCCAGCGGTGGGAAAACATTAATGTATTAGATAGCAGCTTTATTTGAAGTTCAGGTGCTCACCCTTTCTGGTAGTAAGGGAGAATTGTAACTTCCATGAACTAGCAATTTTACAGCGATTGAACTAAGGTATTTTAACTGAGGGAGTTCTAGAACCTTAAATTCATTCTGTTCTGAAACGGGGAGAGATTAAAATGCTGAGTTCTTGATATCTTTTTACATATTTTATTGATTACAGGGATTGTGACAGCTGTTGAGAAGAGAGCTTCCAAGTTGAGGTATTCTAGGACTGGTTTTTGAAACACAGTGTTTTCATCAGTAACGTTGGGACAGAGCACATATATGACGGCAAAATTCTCAGAGTTGGGAGGTGTGGTTGTTCATAATCAGAGTATTTTATAGAGAGAAACAAGCCGATATCAGAACAGTAACTGAAGTGAAATTTAATTGAAAAAATAGAGGGAACTTTTGCTTCAGCCAGAAAACTTTGGAAAGATGATAACCAGAATGTAATGTTGATTACAAGCTGAGTAAGCTTGTGATACAGCCGTTGAAGGCAGGAGGAGGTAAATGTGATTCAAAGATATATCAAATGAGGTTTACCCATAGAAAGAAGGAAATATCTTTAGTGCCATTGTACAGGCATTGCAAAAGATGGCTTTAATATTTTATGAAATTTTGGTTACTTGTGTTGATGAAAGTGAATTTCAACTCCTGCTACTAGAAGATGGTGTCTAATGTAAAACTGGAGAAAGAAGAGGGTGATTTTTTTTTTTTAATTAGCTGAGCAAAGCAATCACTGACTCTTAGAGCTCTCAAAGAAAGGAGAGAATAAATAATACAAAACTTTACCTAGATGTGTGACAGACATTGCCATATATCCCATGAATATCAATCATGCAAAATTTGCTATTAAATCAGAAGGATCCTGCTCTTTGACCAGCCCTGCAGTAGGCTACTGCTGATAGTTGAACTGCATAATGAAAATACAGTGGTGTGATAGGCTGTAGTCTCTATGGAAAGTACAGAATAGATTTTAAGAGGAGGCAGTACATTTCATCCAGAAGCTTCTCTGAGCTGATCCAAGATGATTGGAATGAAGAAAATGTGTTTACAGCGATTAGAAATCCAACTACCTCTGTGGTACCCCGTGAGGCTACCTTACTGGCTTTAGATCCAGGAGAGGAAATTAAGTGTGAGATACTGAGGAGCTGGAGACAGTGAAATCCAGTGAAAGAATGGATGTACAGCTGACTTTGCAGATATCATGGAAAGAGCATGCTACATTTTATGGTAACAGTATCTCAGAAGTTTTGCAGGGAAGCTTTGTGGGGGTTATTTTGTGGTTTAGGTATTCTTGAAGATGATTATCCATATTGTAAGTCTGCATTTTTATAGCAGGCATTGAAAGTCAGAATTATTTAATCTTATCTTTAGTCATGAGCAGACTAAAGGGTGAGATTGTCTTGAATAGTAACATAAGGTAATAGTGGGTGCATTTTTATTGCAAAAAGAGGTGACTAGTCATTCCTCACTTTTTAAAAAATACATGGAGTAGTGAAACTGGCCAAAGTAAGCAGTAAGCCTTGTTTTGTTTCAGGTTTTCCTAATCTGTTTTTTAATTACTTTATACAAAGTTTTAGCGTGCTGTGGTGTTTGGTATGTTTTCTGGGAATTAGGAAAGATTTTGTGTGCTTTAAACAGATGTTTACGTATTCATGATCCTGTATTTGAGAAAAATGTTTGAAGAAAGATGTCTCTTAATTTTGAAGAGAAGCTAGCAACCGTGGCTGGGCTTTGCTCTGCTAATATTAGCCCTAGAGCTTTGATTAAGTTAGCCAGTTACCTGACCACTCTTAGCCAGAACAGAATGGTTTTCTGCCAGGGTACAAGTTTTAATGTATGGAAACTGCCTTTCTTATATAAATGCACTCTTGGAACTAATTTTCCTTTCTGCAAAGCCTTGATTCACAGGAGAGAAGTGTCAAACAGAGACTCTTTGCTGCACTAGTCTAGCTCCTTATATAGTGAATGTACCTTGTTCCCACATCTGAGTGCATTCACTTTATTTGGTAGCTATTTATGCACATCTTTGGCAATGACCTTTCCCCATTACTCTCCCATCTTAACAGCAAAAATCCTTTGAGGTTTGTAATAGTTGAAGGAATCACCTTATTAGTATGAAATGTGCTCACTTCACTCCTTGGAATACATTAGGATGTTAATGTATCTTGATCAATATGCAACACTAAACAGTTAAACAGAATTTCAAGTAGAGGCTCAGGCAGCTTGGTTACCATGGCAAACAGAGTAGGAAATTCATGACAAAGTTTGGAAAATAAGATACGCAAAAGAAAACTTGTGGACTGAAAGTCTGGAGAGCAAATGCAATTGTTGATAATTTATTAGAATCTGTTTTGCAAAGAACACTGTTTTAAATTCCTGCTTTATCAAAGCAAATCTTAATTGCCCATACAGACTGTTACACAAAGCAGGCAATATTCACAGGCAGGGAAGAGTGACATTCTTTGTTGGTTTGCCCTCTCATTGTAAGGGCAGTGAGTGAATAGAATAGCCCCTTGGAGACGATTACAGTACTTAAGTAATGTATCTAAGGTTGACACGTTTTCAGTGTGCCATGCCTTAACAGATATGACCAGGATAGTGTGTATGTATATAGATAGAATGATTTCTCTATATTAATGATTATATTTGTTACATCCTGTGTCTGATCTATACATATTTAATGATTTGTCTATGTTCATAGAATTGTTTAAGTTGGAAAAGACCTTAGAATCTAATGATTAACCTGACAGCCAAGTCCACCACTAAACTATGTCCCTGAGTAATGATTTGTATATGTTAAAGAACTTGAAGTATTTAATTCACTTTCCTGCATTTGTTTATCTCAGTGCTTGCTAACTCTAACAAAGATCTGCAAGCTGTTGTTTTAATGAGGTGATTTTCAGTTTGATAGTTTCTCTATTTAATCAGCTATCTTTGAACTCTCTGAGCACGGTATCTCATATTGCAATTCTGAAAGTGTATTGTGGCAAAATCTCATACTGTTGCATGTGACTTGCTGTACAGTTTTTCATAGGTGTGGCCACATGCAAATCACACAGTTATTTTTCTCTTTCTGAATGTAATTTACTGTGTGTATTTACATGCATCTTTTTCAGAATCTCATCCCTCAAAAGAGAAGCTCTTGAATAGAAAGGTCGATTTCTGGCTTGAGAGAGACACTACTTCTAAAAACTTCTTGAAGATCAAGGCTAGAGTTGAGGTTGGACATTGAGATTGTGTGCACCTACCCTAACATGTGACCGAACCTCATCACTCTGTATTGCGTAAATTGGGTTGAAGTTTATGTTAGGTAGTTGAAGGCTAAGGGAAAGCAGTTCAGGTTATTATTGAGAAACTACGATTAATTTGCCTCTGACTCTATAACTCTCATGGTGTCTTGGGAAGAAGGTTTGATGTTGTGGTAACTAGGAGGTGATATTGCTGAATATGAAGTGTTGGAGGTGATGGAATAAGCCGTTTAGTATTAGGCTGAAATTTTGTTCTGGAGTTCTTAGGAGTTTTTATTGTAAAGAGACTAAGCTCCAGACTGTGACAAGTGGTAAGTGTTGCAGTGAATTGCAGGTTAGTCTGTGCTTTTTCCTGACCTATTTAAAGAGGATTTACTGATTGCTTAATAATTAAAACAAAAGTAGACTCTGAAAACATCCGGAAGATTATACTAGGGTTTATCACAAAGGAGAGTAAGAACTTGGCGGCCACAGGAAGAGATGAACTGTGGGCCCTTCATCAGCCACACTAAATAAAACTTCTAATAGCTTTCATCTCTCTGAGTTTAACATATGGTAATTTATAGTTCTGTGGTAGATCCATAACTTTGGGAAAAGAAATAGAAAAGGGAAAATCAGCAGAAATTGAAGGTGGACTAATGTGACTAACTGTCAAGGCAAGAGGCAGTTGTAAGAAATGTGGGAGATGCAGTTATGCTGAGTGAATGAGCAGGAGTGTTTGTTCCCATTAATCTTTTGGTGGCACACACTGGAGGAAAAAGCCTGAGTCAGTTTGGAAACGCTACCCAAAAGGAGAGGATTGCTATAGATGACTGCCTGAATCAATACTTGATTCCTCATTTTTCTTTAGTGGAAGGTACCGAATGGGGAAGTATATTAGAAACAAGAATGGAATAAACTGTATTGCATTGAATAAATTGGTAGATCTATCTAGAACTGTTCATACAGGTTTAAGAATAAAAATGATCATTACAGTGTGATTCAGAGGAATGGTGAAAATCGTCATAGCTGAAAACTTCCATGAAAATACTGGGAAGGACGGGCCTGCTTAGTGTTGTAAGCAATGTAAGTGCTGTGTGTATAAGGAATGTCAGATGTCGTTGTCTCTTCCTGGGAACAAGAAGGTATTCTGTAAAATCAGAGGGGAACAAAATTCAGAACTGGTACTTTTTCCCACATATTTATCAGCTGTGTTGCTTCAGTCATCTGAGTAAATAGTGAGCAGAAAGTGGGTGTTAAAAGAAAATCTGGAAATATTTGCAATTCCATGTAGCAGCTATTGCAAAAATAATCCTGTAAAAGGTTATTAAACCTCCGTACTTGCAATGTAAATGACTTCCTGAAAGAAATCTGGGATGGACAGCAATCCATTAACGCAGCTACTTCTTGAACTTAGTTCTGGAACATATATCTGCCCACTGTTGAAGAAATGGTATTGGAGTAAAAAGTTTTGTATCGTGGGCCAGTTCTGCAGTCTATGATTATGATGTGCCCTGGCTTGTTAAATCTGTGTCTTCAATTTTTAAGTGAGGGAGAGGCCAGTATAGAAGTGTGACCTGTCATCCACAGTTTATTAATAGCCCTGAGAGATTATTGTTTTAAACTTGAAACTGCACAGTAAGATCTTTCTTACATACGTCCTTAAAAAGAGCTGAGTAGGGGGAGAAGAGGAGGAAGGTGTCTTCAATGCATGCAGAACGTACATGATTCTGAATTAGGTTGCTGTTGGAGAGGTTTTTATCCAGCAGGCTGAGCTACAGTTGAGCCAAAAGTCTGTAGACCAGCTACTGGGAAGAGAACAATACTTGTATCATGCCTTCTTTTCCCTTCTTCCTGTTTAAAAAAAAAAAAAAAAAAGGCAACTAATTGCTTAAACCAAAATAGAATATCTAATTCAGTTCACGTCTGTTGGGAGTGTGTGATAGAGTGACTATATTCAAGTTGTTTGAGTTTAACCGGCCTGTTTACAGCTGTGGCCGAATGCATTAACGCTGAAGTCCAAGTTTCAATTTTTTCTGAATCGATCATACCATTAACTGACACTCATAGTGAGGTGAACTTTGAAATAGGAAACTGAAATACTGCTTTTGCTAGCTGTTCTTCATTGGGGGTTTGTGAGTGATTGCTTAGATTCTCAAGTACAAGTTAAAGCTCTCCTGCTCTTTCTGTAAAGCAGTGTTGTGCAAAGTGTTATTTACAGGACTGGAGTTCTTCCAGGGAGGAAAGGGACAGGTTTTCTTCTGCAGGTATAATAAAAATTAACTTTGTTAAATGTGTAGAAACAAACACCTTTTGAAAAGTTACGTCATGTCATTTTTGCTGAAGCTGTAGTGATTTGTTTATAGTGCAGCTGAAGATTGCTCAAGTTACTTGGAGTGTTTCCAGTCTACTTCCTGGATTGAGCAGGCTGTTTGGTTGCTTTTGGAGACGCTAAGCTCACAGACTGCTTCAGGACTGACGAGGACTTGCTCTGGAGAACTGCGCTGAAAGTTGTGGTCAGTTCATTGGAACGCTTTGGGTGTGCCCTGACTCTTTGAACAGCACTGTCACAAGTTGCATGTTTTGGTCTTCCACTAAAAAGGAGCAGCGTCAGCATGGGACTAAATTTTACCAGATGAGTAATGCATTGAGTTTAAAATGTTTTCAGTTTCAAAAGGAACATTTTCAGTGACTTGAGACCTCTGGGTTGGGACAGATGGAGGCAGCAGCAGTGTTCTCAGAAGACAGAGGAGATTTTTTTTTTTTCGGGGGGGTGGGATTCAAAACCTTGTTTCAATTCTCTTCAACCTCCCTGTTCTACGGTAGTTCCAATGTGATAATACACTTGTCCTACTTTAATGCCCTTTGCCCAGTCTTATAGAGAAACAAAGGGTAAGCTGATTCTACACGCACCTGTGGAGTGAATGAGGATTTGCAAACAATAAAGGATTTTTTTTTTTCTACTCTTCTGGGGTTTTAAACTCTTCAAATAAAAATGTCGTCTTTTGCTAGAGTTATTGGTAGACTGGTGCTTTCACCTTAGATAACTTTCAGTAGGATGTGCTTGTCTATACTGAACCAGATAAATATTTTGGTTTGTAGCCTTACTAAAAGTTGATGATGTTATGATAAGTTGTAAATGAAACAGTCCTTCATGCATGTTCTTTATGGTGTTCACATCCATTTCTTGATTTTTCCAGTTATATAACCATTGGTTCAGTTAATGTCATGTAGATTTATTTTAAACCAGTGCATGCTTTTTGCCGTGTTTGAGTGTTTCTTGAGTAATTATTCTGGAAACAGAATATGATTAGTTTTTGGATGTTTCAGAAAACTAAACTGATCTTTGCCTAAACATAGATTTATGTCCAGGTGTCTGGACTAGAGCTTTTATCTTACTGTATGTGATCATAGTTGTCTGCTATATGACTAAATGCTGAAATCTTATTAGGTAATGCTTTTCTCCTTTAAAAGCTCATGTCTTGTGTGGGCCCAAGTGGAAGGTAAATCTAGACAGGAGAGGAATATCAAGTAGCTTCCTAAATTTACAGATAGCTTTGTGCAAAATTGATCTTTAAGACTTTGTTATGGATGAATTGTGTGGAACACTTGAAAAAATTAGGTTAAATAAAATTACTTGGTGTCCCTGTTTTACTAACAGAGCTGTTCTTATACGGTATCCTAGAAACTCTGTCACGTGCCTTACATATTCCTGTTCAGCATTTAATCAAGTGCTTTGTAACTCGTAAAAAAACCTTTGCAGAGATACAGGAACCCATTTATGAGGAGCAGTGTTGCTTAGGAGAGTAAATGTTCTGTTGAGTGGAGATAAATCTTTAAATCCTTTTGTTGGAAGTGGGTATAAATGCAAATTATCGTGAACTTTTAAGTGAGATCACTCAAAATATTTATGTATTAGAAAAAGTACATCAGAAGATATGCCCCTGAAGCCAAATTTCTAATGAGCATATCTTGAAGATCAGGATCTTAAGATTTATGAAAGTAAAAATGTCTCTGCCCTGAGTGACACTGAGTTAGAATAGAATTAATTCTGTTTGGTGATTTTATTTTTCTGCTCAGTCTTTTCTAAGTGACGGCACTGTCTGAAGTTAACGGCGTATTTTAGCAGACAGTGTCTGCTTCAGGAAGTGATAACGGTTGGTGTTTACAGTTACTACCAGGGGCTGGTGTGCAGAAAGGCTCTTGCTTATATTTGCTTCTATGAAGACCAAAGTCACTGTTAAAGTGACCACGTTGGGGGTGCAGTGCTGCACCTGTGGTGGGGAGCGGATAGGACGGGTGACCCTAAACTGACCAGCAAGGTGTGCCGTTCCATCTACATCATGTTGGGTATAAAGCTGAGGGATCACAAGGGTCAACGCTCTTCTTCAGTGGCTGATGTCTGAGGAGGCCTCTGTCTGTTCTGCCTTTGATCCCCATATGTGCACTCTTGAATCCAGTTCTGGTACCCAGCTCCTGAACGTGGTTCCCATCTGCTGCTGAGTCCAGTCTGGGACTTCCCCAGTGCCTGCCCACAGCATCGGTGATAACAGTGATGTAACTGCCATCAGGGGGGTTGGTTTCGATACTGGTTTTGTATATGTTTGTATATATATTTATTTTTTTTGTTTGTTTTGTTATTATTTTCACTAGAGCAGTTTTAGTTTTCTTTTCCAATCCATAATTCTCTCTCCCTTATTCCCTTTTTCTTCCCCTTTGGGAAGGGAGAGGGGTTAATAGAGAAAATCTGTCATTTGTCCAGGGGCTGGCCCAGCCTTAACCCATGACAGGCATGAATTGGCAGCTGTGCTTTCTGGAGACTTTCCAGAGGAACAAAGCTATAGAGGGATACATTAATGGAAAGTCTTTGAGGCAGTATGTTAAAAGTAGCAGAGTCTTTTTCCTGCCTGCTAATTGTTTTTGTCCCAATTTCTTAGTTTTTGATTTTCAGAGTTCGTATTGTCCAGTGCAGCTTTCACCCCTTTCTCGTAGATCCTCTTGCTTTCAATTAGAGAGGAATAAGGTAAAGTGAATGTGCGTGCTTATTTTTAGTGATGGTTCATACTTGCCCTTATATTAATTGGCAGCAAATCCAGCCCTGGTTGTGCTGTTGTGTTAAGCTATTGGTGCTCCAATTCATAGAGTTGAAAGTTCAGCCAAGTTTTAAAAGCAAAACTAAAAATGATGTAATAGTTTTCTTGAGGCTTACAAATGTGACTTTAATATAAAGCAGGTGCATTGAATACAATGTTGGAAAAAAAAGAACTAAAATTTCCCTAGCATTAATGGCTTTGCAAGGCTTAAGACACACTTAAAACTAGTCTGTGTGGACACAGAAAACACTGTTACACAACCGTTAAATCTAGGCACATCACTTGGCTAAGGAAAAAGCAGCTCTTACGTATCTAAGAAACTGTCCTTACATTTCAGAAACCTGTTGCAGCTACGTATAAATAAGGCAACTTTACAAATGGTGATTGTCCACTGGCTTTTCATAGAATTCTGAAGTGAATTGATACTTTTTAGCTTAAGTGTTTCCAGAAACTTTCAGACTAGTTAATGTGTTTTCTAGGGGCTTCTGAAGTGGCCCTGAATGTGTGTTTGCTTGTATGCTACTTGAAAGGTTTGTGCTGTTGAATCTGAAGAGATCCCGGGACTGATGGGAGTTCTTGCCAGACTTTAAACTTTCTACTGAGAAAGCTAAGGCCATTAGTTAGCAGTCTGTCATCTTACATGCAGTTGTCTCTGTAGAAGCTATTTTATTACTGATTTGCTATGGCACGGTCAGCTGCACTAAAGGCTGCTTTATGAGAGCTTTATTGTTGCAGGAAGCATTGCCTGGACTTGCTGTTGTGTAAGTCATACAAATTAAGCAGAACTTTTGCTCTACTTCAATGTTCTTTATAGGGAAAGACTACTCACTTGTTCCTGTAGTTTTCTTCCTGCATGAACTTCCTTTTAGACATAAACCAGACCTGTTAAATAAGCTGGGAGTGGCTGTGTAGATGATGCTTTGGTTGATCCTAAGCTTAGGATTTCAGGGTCATCCAGGTTGGAAGGGACCTCTTAGAGTTTCTAGTCTAACCTCCTGTCCAAAGCAGGGTCAGCTATGAGCTCAGACCAGCTTGAAGCAACAGTAAAGTAAGTAGGAATTATTTTACTGCTAATATTAAGTGAGCTATATATGGGCTTTACAAAAAAGATTTGGAAATCTACTCCTTTAATAATAATTAGAGGGATTTCCAGTGTGAAGTACTGAAGCTAGTATTTCTGGCATAAACACTTGTGTACAGAAACAATGAACAGAGCTTACCAGAAAATTCTACAGAAGTGCCTAGGATAACTCAGCTTTCTTGCTGTTTTCCTCAACTTTGTCTGTCCGTCAGCTAGCTCTGCAGGAAGGAGAGGGAGACCAGCACAGACGTGGAGGAAGAATAAGTAAGCTGTAAGAGGCCTCCTGGTTTAGATGGATTTCCGTGTCCTTGCTAATACAGTGAGCAAATCTTGTCTGGGAAGACCCTGCCCTTTTCACTTGGGGATGCTGTGAGCCATGGTGCTGCAGCAAGGATTACCTTGCCTCTTTTTTTTTTTTTTTCAGCTGGGGTTTAAAGAGCATCTGTGAAGTTTATTAAAGTGCACTTAGTAATAATTCCAAGAGCTGATTTCTCATGTTGCTTGTATAGCATTATGACAAGCATAGCACAGCTTTCTCAAATTGTTCTGTTCGTAGACCAGGGACCATTAAATCCCTGGCAGCAAGGTATTGAAGAGCTGTCAAGGCACAGGTAGTAAGTGGTGAATTCCAAGCTCCAGAAATGCTGAGAAAGTTGTTTTCAAAAATATGATTTTTTGGTTCTTTACATCTTCTGTTTTATTTTGCCATAGAGCTCTACATACATAGCCAATCTGTAATCTGCTGTTCAAGATCAATTAATTCTCTGGGCATGAGAGATTTTCTTAAGAGGATTTCGGAAGTGAAATTTTTATTAAATGTTTGCCCTCACTTCCAAGCTTAAAGACCGAATATTTTGTCTCGATCTCACTTACATCTATGACCCACTGAAAGCCAGTCTCCTGGCAAATGTAATATTAAATACTATTAAGAATCTAAAGGAAGCATTTTGATGACTACAATTGAAATTATCTGAGATAAATTAATAAGTAACTCCTTTCTGATCTTGGGGCCATTTTTGAGCTTGGAAGGAAATGTAGCATCTATGGTACACTTCATTCAACTAAAATTTGCAGAGAGCTGCAGATGTAAGTCAGGAAGAGAAAAGATGCAGGAAGAAAACACATCTGTCAAGGAGCATGATTAAATGCTGACTGGAAAAAATGTAATTCTGTTTGGGAAATCTTAGTATGGAAGCGGTAAGTCTTAGATCAATAGTACAGAAAAAGAATGAATCTTGGACAGATACTAATCTGGTTTTGACCTCAGAACTACATCAGCTACAGAACCAAGGTTATTGATGCCTGTCATCAGATATTTCCAAAATCAGAATCTGAAATCTTAAATATTTGCTTCAGAATGAGGTAACTGGTTGGTTGGTTGGTGGTTGGGGTTTTTTTCCCCTCATTTTCTTCTTAGTGTGCAGGTATTTAAAGCTGTGGTTCAGAAGTTTCATTTGACTGCCTTTCTGCTGGAAGTCATGATTCAGGGTGAATGGGCAACTGCTAGACTGTTTGATTCCCCCCCTCCCCAGCAGAGTTGATTTTGCTAAAATAGCATGCTGTGAGTAACTACATGGGGCTAACAAGTCCCCAAAACGGTTAGATGGTTCATGTTTAATTATGAATATGAAATCATCACAAAGAACTGAATGGCAAAGTTGGTCAATTTTTCTTCTATGGTTAAATGAAAGGCTCTCCAGAGCAGGAGGCAGGACTGGGAAGCTGTTGATGCCCAAGGTACACCTGTTTTGTTCAGCTGTATCACTGACTTTAGACAAGTGTGTGAGATTCCCCGTGTTCATGTGGCCTAATAACCATTAGTCCTTATTTCTTTGCCCAAAGGGTGCTTGAAATACCACTGTATGTTGGAAGGAACAGCCTTCTAACACAGGTATCAGTGGGCTGAAGTGCTAATACCAGAGTCTTTGTTACATGTACTTTAAGGGCTTGCACAGATTTTTATTTGAAGGGAGGATGGTATCATTCTTAGCCTTGCATTAAATGCCCCAACCTTCTTTCAATTGTGATTACAAAGTCTTGCTCTCATCACGGATCATTTGCAATGCAGGAAGCTTCTCAAAGAGGACAGGCTGGAATAGTGCTGAGTGTTTGGTTTTTTTTTCAGAAGAAAATCTTAAACAAACTGGGACAGGAAGCATGCAAATAGCTTGCTGCCCACTCAGGCAGAGGTGAGGATGCCCAGTCCTGTGCTTTTAACCTCGATGTTGGTAACACATAATGTCAAGATCTTTCTGTTCTTTTTCAAAGCACATCACCATTCTTCTGAGAGGGGGGCAGTTCACATCTGGACTCAGATCTCATGTAAAAGCTCTTTTCTGAGAATCCGATCTTCCACAAAATAGCTACAGCAAATGGACTTAGTGGTGAGCTAATGAAATGCTGGGGCCCAGGTGTGATGTTCTTATCAAAATCCAATATTGTGCAGAAGTAAAGAAAATGTCTCCTAGTTCTTATGCTCATTGATTCCACCCTGTCTTTCAATTAAGAGAGATCAAAACCAAAAGTGTACTTCTGTGCTTGTAGATTTGACTTATCTCCCTGAGACAACTATATTATAGCTGAAAACACTAGCTGCAAGTAAATAATAGGTGGGGCATCCCTGTCAGTAGAAGCCTGGCTAATTCTGTGTTGAATTAGGTTTTTTTTTTTATACTTTATTTAAATTCAGACAGATTGTCACTGCCATCTGGTTCCCAGAGAACAGCTAGAACAAGCACCAAGAAGCTGTGCTTACATTTAATTTATCAGAATTTCATGTCTTGCTAGATCTGTTATCACATCATTTCAGAAGATGGGGAACTTCAGTCACACCAAATTTGTGGGATAACAAACCCAAAAGCTAGTGATCTTAAACCTCAACCAGACGAAAGGGGAAGGTGTAGTTCCAATCCAAAAATAGCTGCCTCTTGTTTCTTTGCTGCTTAAAATGATAGTGAGGATTCAGAAGGAGAACAACCTGGGAATATGTGTGTTCTCTGCTGTCCAGCAGAGTCTGGTTTTCTGATCATTCAGCACGATTCAGGCTGAGTTCCGTTTATTTAGAAACAGAACTGTCGTCTTGGGCATTGGGTCCCGCTGGAACTCTGTCCAGAGGACACAATCTCTAGTCTCATAGGTAACCTTGTTAACTCTGCATTTCTTTGAGGTACAGAGGGAGGCATTTATATGTTTCTGTGGAATGGTCTTCCAGACAGATAGCTGCCTCAGTCTTGGGAGTTAGCCGTTGGTATCACTTATTTTGTAGTGATACAGGAAAAGGGAATCTGGCACAACATAAGAGAGAACTGCATGGCCTCTGGGGTTTGATCTTTTGGCTTCACAGTACCGATTGACATGTGTCTGTGAATACTTCTTGGTAGGCATGCACCTTATCCTGTGATTTCCCAGTAGAGCTGGTATGCTATTTAAGTTCTCCTTGAAGAGGAATTGCTAATACGCTTTTTTAGTTTATAATGGATCTCTGCGCTCTTGAGAATAACTTTTTTATCTGCTGACTTTAGAAGTTAGAAACATCATCTCATTTTTGAGTTTTCGACCAGGAGGCCATATACCTGAGTAAACTGCTTTATAATATATGCTGCAAAATATAAGTGCAGCTTGAATACCGTTGCATATATATGCTTATTATGTGTATCCTGTAGCTAAATTTGCCTTGAAAATGGCTCACCTGACATGATCCACTGTGTAGCTAGTTAGGATTTTTCCCTACTGACAGGTCTAGTTTGTGTCTGTAGTTTGATGCACACCAAAGATTTGCTGCTCTTTAGACCTCATCCCCGAATGTTTAATACACTGGAGCAATTTTCTTTTGTGCAAAGCTTGTCCTGTTTCTCAAAGAAGTTTTATTTCTTGTATTGCTGACCTGATACCCTCTCACTAAAAATACTGGAAAAGTATATATCAGAATTAGAGTCTGAGTGTGAAATCATAGCTACATCTCAGGTCTGTCATATTGTTGAGTATCTGCAGCTTTCTAATTACAGATTCTGAACCTAGTAAATAGGAGGGTTTTTTTTATTTAAAAATTGAACCTACTGTATGATCTTGCGTATTAAATGTGTGGGTCATAATCTCTGATTGGTGAAAGATCAGTTTGTCTCTTCAGAAGTGACATGGGGATAAACATGGGTTACACAACTAAGGGAGTATTTTAAATTACTTTTCTGTTCCTTTTAATTCTTCTGACACTTTATTGCCAGATCTTCAGTTTCTTATATTGAACTTTCTCAGTTTTGTTAGCACTTATTTTGTCTGGGCTATATTTGAATTCTGTGTTCAGCGTCAGATGCACAATTACTTTGTAGTTTAATGGCTTAAAATGTATTCTGTGATCACCATATCAGCATCTTGAGTCAGTGTTCCTAGTAAATGCTCTCCTAGGATCTAGGTTTCTTTTTTCATTATTGAGACCAATATCCTACACTTGCCTGTTTATAAAAGGATAGACATACAGTACAAGAATCAGGTGATTCAGAATATGCTGGTTTTAATCCAAAATTGGTTGTACTCAATATGGAGAAAGATGCTACTAGGAAAGCAGAAGGTACCTTGTCTCTGTGTGACAGAATGCCTCTTCTGGCAGGAGAAGCCGCCTGGGAATAGGTTGTTCTTGAACACACAGGAGCCTTTGTGTTACTGAATGGTTGTCATTGTAGTTGCAAAGGCTAGGTGTAGGTACAGCGTTCAGCAAAATTGAAAGGGACAAGTCTTACATTATATGAAAAGATAAACCTTTTGATGACATCTCGGATGTCTTTGATAAATATAAAGCTGCTTTTTAAAGTAGGGTTTTGTGAATGCATAAACATTATTTGCAGATAAATGGGATATATGCACACATTGTGATAAACTGTCTTAATTCTGTTTGCTCTCTTTGCAGGCTGCGGACTTGAGTAAACCCATAGACAAAAGGATATACAAAGGAACACAACCTACATGCCATGACTTCAATCACTTAACAGCCACAGCAGAAAGCGTGTCTCTTCTAGTGGGCTTCTCTGCAGGCCAGGTCCAACTTATAGACCCTATTAAAAAAGAAACTAGCAAATTATTTAATGAGGAAGTAAGTAGAAATCTTAATATTGTTGCATGCAATGTATTTGTGATATTGAAGAACCGAGATTCCCGAAGTTCTGTAGATGGCTCTGTTTGCCTACACAGCTTGTCATTCAGTCACTACCTTTGTTTTTCAGCTGTTTCATTGGCTTGGAATACCAACACAAAAATATTTTTAATGAAGAAATCTCTGGGGGTTTAAGATTAAAAATTAGGACTTTCTAGTTTGGGTAGTACTGTAACTAGAGTTAATGACACTTAACTGATAGATAAAAGGTCTATAAATCTAAATGTTACTGCATGTGCTCTGCAGTCAGTTGTTTCTGAGGCGTCTGGTTCTGAATGAAGAAAACATTTAAGCCCATATTTACCTAATATATAATGCTCTAAATATTAAATAAAGTAAAAAGACCAATATTCATGGTCAGGGTGTTGCAGCGGAAACTCTGTAACAAGGATTCCTAAAGGTTTCCTTGGGGAAGACTAGGATATCCAGCTGAAAGCTGCATAGGGAAAACTGAAGGTTTATGAGGTCTTGGCCAGGTGATGTTCCTGAAAGAAACTCAGTCTGCTCTTTCTGCTCCTGCGCAATGAGGAAAGATGGAAGGGAATACTATGGGGGGCACTAATGCCAAGTTACACCACCACTGGCTGTAATTATCTGGTAGTACTGGCATTCTTAGAGTAAGGGTCTGGATGCTAACGAGGAAAGAAATCTGGTAATGGGTACAACTTCTGATAGCATTTTGTGCAGAGGATAAGCTATGGGAATTTGGGTAGTTTTGGAGGGTGATTATTTTTTTTGAGGGGTGTTTTTTTGCTCCTGCTTGTGTTTTAATCTAGCTGCAAGTGAATTGGTGAGGGTAATAGCAAAGAGCTTTGCAGGTTTTTTGGTTTTTTTAAAATAAACTTAAAATCTGGATAAGAGCTTTGCAGGTGAAGTTAAGCCTTGCTCAGCTTTTCAACTGAGCAAGTATATTTTTCCCACCTCAGAGGTGCGTGCCTTGTTCTGTCTTTGTGCAAAGAAGATTGAAGTATTGTTCTCAATGGGGGTCTTTTATAATTAGAACTGTCTAATTCCTCCTCAGCCTTCTAAAAGTAGCTACATCTAGATCAGAAGAGGGGTGTTTTTCTTCTTATCTTGCATTTTCCCACTTGCTCTGTCTCTGCTCGTGTTGAGTGGGATACGGTGCTGGAGAATCTCTTGATGTTGCGTGGAGTACTCTGGTAGAAACTTCTGTGTAACTAGTTGAAATGTTTGTTTTAGCGTTGTCCTAACACCCCACCCTCTGCACTACTGTGACATGGCCCCCTACCCCCACACCCCCCCAAACCACAACCCACCTCAAACTTTGAGTGGTGCAACTCGACTGCTGGGAGCACTAGTCTAGACGTGAACAAATTGCTAGTGGAAGTACAGCTCTGATTTAATCTTGTCTGATAATAGTGCAAGCACTAGAAACATAGAAATACTATAAACAACTAGTTTCATATCACAGAGCAGTTCCCACTCTTGTAGCTGAACTATAGTTGCT
Organism: Buceros rhinoceros silvestris; assembly: GCF_000710305.1. Classification (NCBI taxonomy): domain Eukaryota; kingdom Metazoa; phylum Chordata; class Aves; order Bucerotiformes; family Bucerotidae; genus Buceros; species Buceros rhinoceros. Next base: position 16,037 of record NW_010395322.1, on the reverse strand, counting down.
TTGAGAAAAACTTCTGCTGAAGTCCTTACATAAAGGTCAAGTGCATGTTTATGTGCCTTGATGTTGTTTAGCTGTCTGGTGTCTACACTGCCAAGCTGCACTGCAGGCTGAATAGTTCTTGTGGTAGTCCGCAAGTGATGGGAGCACAGAAGCCCCTTCCGTTAGACTGTATTGGTTTTTCTCTTGTGCTGTAATGGTATTCCCACCACAGTGAAGGAATGCCCTCCTTTGCTGGAAACCAAATTAAGGGGATCTATTTTCTACAAAGCTAACATACGGATTTGCTCACTGCTACCAAAACTGTGCACAGTAGGGTAGAGTTAAATGACAAATTCTTGTTTCCTACGCTGATCTTATCAAGCAATTCTAAAATTTTTACATACTTTTAATCAGTCCATTACAGTATTGAAGTTTGCCCTGGACATGTTTGGAAGTTCTGGCTTGTATCTAAAAGCCATTTCAGAGAAACATCAGTGAGCGTTGATGTTTGAGCCAGTTCGTTTCTTCAAGGTGAAGGTGCCTGTTGGGTTTTGAGTTAAACATGTCTTCATTGGCAGAAAGGGGTCTAAATGACCGTTTGCATCTTCCAACAGACTTAGCAATAGCACTGGAAGTAATAAACTCCCTACCTGTCCTGTTAGTAATTTGGTGATTCAGGTACCCCAGAGCTCTGTTTTGACTGTCACCTGTGATAAAGCAATCAGGATAGCACTTAGTCATATGTGATATGAGAAATAACTCCATGTGTTACAACACAGAAGGTTATGTTGAACTTAAAATGCAGTAGCCTTAATGCAGTCTAACTTGTTGGGTTTTGTTTTTTAAATTCTACTGATATAGAAGACAGTAGGGACTTGAAAGGCTGAGGTGAGTGATAGTATGCATCTTGTGGCTGCCTACCTAAAATCAGTCTGTGCCAACAGTGGTATTCCTTCTAGCTGCGTCAGAATTAAATTAGTGTTTTCTTATTCCCAAAAGCAACCAAGTATACCTCACAGTTTCAATTGTTTCCAGGTGGTAGTTGGTTATTCTCAAGCTAGCTAATTGCATTATGTTTCTTTCATCTTATTTTCTTTATTCTTATTTAAAATAAAGCCTTAAGCTGCATTTTTTTCCTAATAAACTTTTCCTGTACCTGTGTAGCCAAAGCTCTTTGTCAGACCTTAATGCATTTATTCCTTGATTGCCTTAGTTTTTTCACTCCTTTGTGGCCTGTCATTTTGTCCCTTCAAGCTTGTTCAAAATGTGGCTACCAAGATGCTCTTGGCTTTTCTTTCTGACTGGTGAATGAACTTGCTTCACTTACTGTTCTCTCGTCAAACTGAAGATAAGCTCCTTATCCCACTGATTTGCTTGACACTGCATTTGGTTCAATGCACCTGCCAGTCATACTGACTATAGGTCTTGTTTTGTTGTGCTGCAGAAGTGTGTGAGCCCAGCTGAAAGCTTTTAAAACTTCAGAAAGTCATAACTTCAGAGTTTTTTGTCTTCCTGGTGAATTTAAAGCTCTGCTGGTAGAGAAGGGGATGAGTTGTAGCCACTTGCTATGTATCACCTTAAAGTCTCTCTACCTCTTGTCTCTTTGAGCTAGTCTGTTCTCATTGCAGACCGCATTCTCATTTTGTTCATAGCCTCCTTGAAGTAAAGAGCAGGTTTGCAAGATTTCTGTAGACTATTTGATTGTGTAGCCCAACATGATTATAGGCTTAAAATGCCATTTCTAGTATAAAAGCTGAGAATTGCTTTTATGAGTAGAGCTCGTATGTCAGGTTGAGCTGTTCTGGTAGAGGAGAGAGCAAGAAATTCCGCTTTGTTGCCACATCAGCAGTAGTCTCATAATGGTACGACTGTTGCCTGTAGCAAGCCAGGTGAGCTGGTGTTCCCTGTCCATATTCTTTTGGTGTGTACCAGGTACTGGTAACTTTCTGTCTAATATTTGTGATATCTTCATGACCGAGGTGTGAATGATATGTATCAATGAGAGCATGACAAACTATTTAAAATATCACAACAGAAGCTAAGAATATGTTATTTTAGAACTATGGCATTTGTGGAAGAGTTCCCAGATCAAGTTACATCTCTCAGCTCTCAGGTACAATATGGCTAATTTAATCAAGGAGAAATTACAGAAGAGAGGCTTTCTGGTCTGAGGTTGACAGCACCAAAAGTATATGCAAAAGTGTAATATAAAATGATCAGGTGCTGCTTTCCAGTGATAGTTACAGGCCTAGAATGGATAACAGACAATGTATTATCCATTAGTTTGGTTTTTTGCTTGTGATAAACAGCCTAGCAAGGTTTTGGGGGATTTTTTTTCTTTTTTTTTTTAACACTTTTGTAACTTGTTCTGGTATTTCCTTAGGCTCTTTGTATTTTTGCCTTTTGTGTAGCTCAGCTCTTCTTTCAGCCTACAATGGGTCTATGCCAAATACAAATCTTGAATGTGCATGTAAAGAATCACTTGTCTTCAAATTACAGTTGAGTGATGCCGTGGCTGACTTGGTAAGTTTTAGAAGTCCACCAGAACTACACTAGCAAACTCTAGGAGTCAAACTTAATCTCTCGGTTTATACAGCATTGAAGGCATTATGATCAGGAGTGTTTATTTAACGTGTGAGTTCATTCTTTTGCAATGATGGACCCTATTAAAATGTGTTTCTTTGAAGAAAGCTTCTTAATCAGGTAGTAACTGAGAGATGGGTCCTTGGCTAATGAACGAAAAATGATTGGAGGGTTGGGATTCCAAGGTGAAGAGTATGGGCTGTCTTCTGAATTCGCTGGACCGTGTGCATTGAACTACTAACTTTTGAGCCCTGTGATAACAGGGTCACTGTGTATGTAGCTTTTGCTCCCTGAATCAGTAAAAGCTGGTAAAGGCTCCTAAAGCCTTTTTTTTTTTTTCTTTTCAGAGAATGGATTTTATTTATGATTTCAGATAAAACCACAGTCCAAATTTACTGGTGTTGATTTGTAACTTGTTTGCATCTGTAGTACAGATGAGTAACTGCCTTTTTTCCCTTTAGCTTGTTGTGTGTTTTCTTGATTGTTTTCTTCTCATGTTCTTCCACCTACACAGTGAAAAATAGACCTAAGAATGCAACCTTTAGATTGATAACAACAGAGTGGCTTGATTGAAGGATGTTCTCTGTGGAATGTGACTGGACCATAATAATAAGCTTTGGTAGCACTTTGTCTAAAAATAGCTTCTTCTTTACTGCCTGATAAGATGATAAGTTTTTGCAAATACAGTAACGTAGCTCCTTTCTAGAACGCTGAGTTCACTTTGCTTAAGTATTGTTCCTGTCTCCCCCCCGAAAGCTCAGATTTACAGTTAATCATTAAAACTTTAATTTTCAGACTTTCTGATGTGTATCTTCTTTGTTTTTCACAGAGACTAATAGACAAGTCCAGAGTAACCTGTGTAAAATGGGTACCAGGTTCCGAAAGCCTTTTCCTAGTAGCTCATTCCAGTGGCAATATGTACTTGTATAACGTGGAGCACACTTGTGGTACCACAGCCCCGCACTACCAGCTGCTTAAACAAGGAGAAAGTTTTGCAGTTCACACTTGCAAGAGTAAATCCACAAGAAACCCTCTGCTTAAATGGACAGTAGGTGAGGGTGCCCTGAATGAATTTGCCTTTTCCCCAGATGGGAAGTTCTTGGCGTGTGTGAGCCAGGATGGTTTTCTTCGTGTGTTTAACTTTGATTCAGTGGAATTGCATGGTACAATGAAAAGCTACTTTGGAGGACTGCTCTGTGTGTGTTGGAGTCCCGATGGGAAATACATAGTGACAGGTGGAGAGGATGACTTGGTAACAGTCTGGTCTTTCGTGGACTGTCGAGTAATAGCGAGAGGCCACGGACATAAGTCATGGGTCAGTGTTGTTGCATTTGATCCATATACCACTAGTGTAGAAGAGAGCGACCCAATGGAATTTAGTGGAAGTGATGACGATTTCCAAGACCTTCATTTTGGCAGAGATCGAGCAAATAGTACGCAATCAAGGCTCTCGAAAAGGAACTCTACAGACAGTCGTCCAGTAAGCGTTACGTATAGATTTGGTTCAGTAGGCCAGGACACACAGCTCTGTTTGTGGGATCTTACAGAAGATATCCTCTTCCCCCACCAACCTCTCTCAAGAGCAAGGACACATACAAATGTCATGAACGCCACAAGTCCACCTGCAGGAAGTGGCGGAACTAACCCCGGAAGTAATGGAAACAGTATCACAACACCTGGAAACTCTGTACCCCCTCCTCTTCCACGGTCAAACAGCCTTCCACACTCCGCAGTCTCAAATGCTGGCAGTAAAAGCAGTGTCATGGATGGTGCCATTGCTTCTGGCGTTAGTAAATTTGCAACCTTATCGCTACACGATCGGAAGGAAAGACACCATGAAAAAGATCACAAGAGAAATCATAGCATGGGACATATATCTAGCAAGAGCAGTGACAAACTGAACCTAGTTACTAAAACCAAAACGGACCCAGCTAAAACTTTGGGAACACCTCTCTGTCCCCGAATGGAAGATGTTCCCTTGTTAGAGCCTCTTATCTGTAAAAAGATAGCACATGAAAGACTGACTGTGTTAATTTTTCTTGAAGACTGTATAGTCACTGCTTGTCAGGAGGGATTTATTTGCACATGGGCAAGGCCTGGTAAAGTGGTAAGTTTTAATCCTTAATGCTGCATCAAAGAACTAGAACTCTGAATAGGTAGTTTTCTTGAAATATAAATGAATGTTGAATATAAAATTTCTTTATGCTTAATGTAAAAAAAAATAAAAAAAAATCTTCAGAGCCATACTTTTGGATACTGCATGCCATATTTCTGAATGATTTGAAGTGTCTTGGATATAATTATTAAGTATAGTTGCCTTCCAGCAGAAGAAATAAATACTGTGCATCTAAACTACTGATCAGTGTTCTTATACTTAAGCATAACCACAATATGGTAAAAGCTATTTATGTAAAAACTGAAGCAAAACCTGTCAATCACTAAAATAATTAGAATCCTTCTAATGTTTTCTACAAAATACAGCACTCCTAATGAGAGTAGCTTAAGAAAAGCTGTGGCTTTTAAGGCTAATGAGAAATGTGAGCCTCCGAAAACATTAAAACCAAAGCGTTTTTTTCCTCCGTACTTTTCCGTGGTGGCCTGCCATTAACGTCAAACCACTTCTCACTAATGTCAGCCACGTTACGCACAGATTTGTGGGCCCTTTACTGACTGTAGTTTATGCTCTTGAAATTGTGAATCAGTATTATCAAGGAGCTCTATTTTGATTTACGTATTTATTACATTAGGGAAGATCACGCAAGCTTTCGCTAAGTAGTTTCAGTGCTCTGTTACTGTCAGTTTTGTTAGGCAATTTGATCATCGACAAGCTCGTGCCTTATGGCACCTGTTCTATCAGTTGAACCTTCATTAAAATATATTCCTAGTTTTAACTCTTGTTGTTAATGCACTTGAACACGGATAAAACTTTATTTTTCTTCTGTCTAATGTATAGCAAGCTAAATTTTGAATGAAGCTAAACGTGGTGATTATTTTATTAAAAAGTATTCTGTGCTACAATAGCTTTGTTTGCCAGCCACATTTTAAAGGAATACAGCTACGAAACCGGTACCAGAGTTGATCTAACAAAAAGGACTATTGTTTTTGTCAAAAATCTATGAAAGGGCATGTAGGATGTCACCTGAAGAAAAAGAAACAATCTGGTAATACCTGAATATTGCCACATTGGACAACTTAAATCAAAATCTGATGTTCATTAGGTGTTAACCATTTGGTTCATAAATCTGACTTTCAAAGTGGAGGTACTCTATATATTGATATACCACATCTTCATTGCTATAAGCTTTTAAGGAAAACTCTAATTTTTCTTAGAACTGTTTGTATAATATAAGTTTCTTCGAGCTGTTACTGAATTTCACAACACAGGTGTGTGTAGAGAGCTCTGTCCGCTCTGCGTCTTAATGCATATTTAAAAGTTGAATCTAAAACTGAAATTGTAAACCCTTTTCTGGGGAGAAGGGAGGAGGGTGTTACCTAGAAGTATTTTTTGCCTAAGAACTACAGATCCAGCATTAATTTAAAAAGCCCAAACCCCCAACACTCCTCCAAAACACTAAGCTATTTAAAATCTTTGTCCTAAATTAAAATGCTAAAGCAGTTATCACTCCTGTGACTCAGTGCAATTCACGTCTTATGAATTAACTTTATACAGCAGTGCCTCAGATTTCTACTGTGATCTGTATTTTGTTTTTGCTCTAAAACTCCTTTACATACTACCAAACACTACATTTATTTTCAGTGGCTGAGGTGGGTTTTGTTAGACTGGGTATAATTTAAATATTTTTGTGTATTGACTTTTGATTTGGAATATGACATTTCAAATATTTCAGAGATAAAGTATGCAGTACCAAAAATCAGGATTTATGTATTGGCCAATATGGAAAACTTTAATTACAGGTAAGTAATTTTCATGCTGAAGTTATCACTTTCAAAATTAATATATTGCACACTGATGTAAATGCCATATTGTTTAGGAAGTATTTACTTAGAAATTTGCAAATGAATTTGTTTTTCTGATTTCACTTGCATTTCTAGTGAGCTCATTCTGCTGGTAAAAACTAAATTTTGGTGGCATGTTTACAGGGGTTTGATAGGACAATATTTGTGCCAGAAGGATGTTATGAGCAACCTTTTTGTTTATAGGAAAGCACTTAATAATTTTATTTAATGAAGATTGTCAAAGTATAAAACACTCATGGTAATGTCTTTCTTACTGGGTTATATACCATTCATTTCTGTTTCGCCAGCTGTTTTATCCTAGGCTATCCCATTCTCTGGGGTGTAAAGCTGCTATTTCTAGTCTTCCTTTTGAAATATGGGTCCCCAAGTGATCTTAAAACTCTGTCACTTTTTTGTCTGCCAACTCTAGAGTGAGTCTTGCTGCTTTTTCCAACATTGCCTCCAAACACCTTCATTAAATTCATGCCACTGCCAGCCTAAAGAAGGAATTGGATGGAGAACTGAAGCAGGTTGCAGTGTGTAACATAACTTCCTTTGAGCCAGTGGTACCTTTCCCCCCTCGTTTTTAATAGCCGTCAAAAGATGTGCTGGGTAATTGGACAGTGTATGACTAAGTGTTCTGCATTTTTCTGCTTGGGCTGGTGCTGCCCTTAGTGGAAAAAAACCAAACAGAACTGTCTGCAGCCCTCATCCTCATGATAGCTGATAGGCTGTTCAGTGCTTACAGAGTGTCCTGACAGTTTGTTTATAAACCTCCAAATTTCTGCTTCAGTGTGTACATAATCATACCTTGAGCTTCCTCACTGGATACACGATCTGTGCATTGCGCTTCCTGAGCTCTGGTACTAACTCCTGAGCAGAATGAGGTGAAGGAAATGGCAAAGTCAATTTGAAACAAGTTGATTGAGGCGCAGGGTTCATCACCTTCAATTTTTTACTCTCATTTTTGGTTAGCCTGTTAATACAGAAGGTTTGGGGTGGTGAGAAAAATCGGTTGCCTTAACAAGACTATGAACTTTCTTCTCAGTATGGGGACAATAAGCTGTTGCCGCTCCGTGCTGTCTTTCCCAGTCCCTGATGGGAAACCTAAATGGGATGGTAGAACTGTTGCAATGATCTGAAAACACAGAATGATTTTAAAAGAACCAAGGTGAACTTCATGTGCTGTCTCGATAGCTACTTCAAACTAAATTGCAGGACTTGCAGAAGCAATGAGAAAAAACCAAACCCAACCCACAACCCCC
>NW_010395322.1:0-8203 GCF_000710305.1 Buceros rhinoceros silvestris | reverse complement strand
CCCCCAAATCAAAGTGATACCTGGATATGCCAAACAAGTTCTCTCTGAACTTAGTGGTCAGAGGAACTATCCGTCTGATTTCCATGTTTGACTTCAGAATTAACTCTTCACCGTCTTGTACAGTGACTCCATTTCATCTAAATGAAAGCAGCTGATGAGTAGTTTCCTCTGTAAGAAAGCTCAAGGTAAGATTGGCCAGAAGGACGAAGAGGGGAAATGGCAGTGTATAACCTAGCAAGATAAACATGCTACCATTTTGTAAAACAAATGCACATGGAATTTATTTATTTGACTTACTGTACAGGAAAACTTAGACTTAAATTATAACATCCTTGAATTTTCTAGTTAACTACAATTGTAGTACAGTATCATGTTTTAGTATGGCTTCTGTTTTAGTGAAAGTACTTAAACATTCATGTACTATATTTGAGTGAGATGAGCAGCTATACATACTAATTCTTCCTCGATGGAAAGGAGCATTTCATCATTACAATTGAAGTTCAATTGCTGGTATTTAAGTACTATCAAATAGATTTCTTTCAACGTGATACGGTATCTGTATAAACTTCAGGGATGATTATCGTAAAACTGAAACACAGCTACATGACTCCAGGTTACCACGCTGAGATTTGGAGCTTTCTGTGATGTGCATAATAGCAAAGTTGCACATAGCATACCCGCGTTGTCAGGGTGAGGTTAAACCTAGAACACTGGTGTGATATTTATAGCAAGGTATGTGTGTGTGCGCGCGTGCGTGTGAGGAGGTGTGACTAGTGGCTCCAGCAAAGCCAGGAGAGAGCGTCACCCTGTAAAGGCTTTATGATGAGGGTGTCTGGATTAGGAAATAACATGACTTTTACTAAACGCTTTTTAGAAAACACACATTCTGGATTACCACCTCTTAAAATTCGATGATGTACTTGGAATGACTGTATGTGTCTGCCCCTTTAACAACATAAAGCTACTAAATTAATATTTAAAATGCTGGCCTGCTTATGTTACAGTAATAAAATTTGTGTCAGTTAATTTAATGTCAATTTACATGTGAAGATTAATTTTTCTGCATTTTATGAATTCTGTATACTGGAGTTTGTTAAAGATTGACATGTTAGGTGATACTGTACAAAATTGTATTGACTACCTTTAGTGAAAATCAAAAGTAAAATTCATATGTATTTCCTTTTTACACTTCCATCTAATTTCTTGACAACTTGAATAAATTTCATAGAGCCTTTCTAACATGAACTATTGTTAATTTAACTGTTGCAATAATTAAGCTTTAAGAAGTATTGTTGGTATATTTATAATTTTAAGAAGATCATGTTTGTTTCATACTGCTTATTTTTAGCTGTTCTATTGTCACTGTTACAGCTGAAGAACTTTACTAAATACTTGACATTACAAAATAACTTGCTGGGGTTGTCCTCTGTATTCTGATGTTAAATAAAAATGTGTGATTGAACTGTAAATGTAGATAACTTTCAATAGTCCTTTCCACACTTGGGTTTTAATTTATCTTGCAGTCCTTAGATGGTCTGATGCTATCATACTCTGCTGAACAAATGGCCACAATGAAGGCTGTTAATTTGCCATATTTTAAAGTAAGAAGTTGATTGCATCCTGTAACCTGCTCTGACTAATGTTTCACTTCATCTGAAGACGATGCATATGTTTTGATGCTTAAATCTTGCTGATAAGGTCATGTCTCATGATACTTTTTTTTTTTAGGACTAGAGTAGTATGAAATAGAATATTTATCAAACCATTTACCAAACTTGTTTAAACTCAGATTCAGCCAAACATGGACACAGCTGTATCTAGATTCCCTCTGCCTATCTGTAGAATAGGAGCTGGGGCAGCGCGTTGTTGTTGTTCCTTCTAGGACTCTACAGGAGCTCTTTCCTCTGTGGACTCTGGTGCAGCTTATGCTCTTTATTCCAGTTTTAGATCTTGACGTTTATCCATGAATGCTGAATTTTCAGCCCCAAGGATATGCCTCACTCTGACGATTCAGGCGTTTTCTATCTAGAACTAAACTTGTCTGAACTAAAACTAGTCTAGTCTAAAACTTCGGCTGCAAAATTTCTTGGAACCAGTTTAGGCAAAGACTTAGGACGTTGCCCTTCCATCTGAGTGGACTAGGGACTGCGTCACCCTTGCGGCAGTGTTTCTGTGTTAACCAACAGGGGAGCCAAACAAGTTAAACTTACTAAATTTTCAAAGGCATTTTTGAGAAATTTCAGCCAAAAAGTTAGTTCCTTTAGGCCCAGTCTAAATGAGGTGGGATTCTGTTTGTCGCATAGGCAAAAATACTTCGGACACTAAAGCTGGAGGAATTCTTTCTTGTGGTATTGGTTGACCACTGTGATGGTCTATATATATAACACAGGTGTATATTTAAGAACAGGTGCTACTGGAGGAACAAAATTAAATCCATCCTGAAAGTTCTGGGAAAATCCAGTTACATCAAATGATGCAAGAACCGGTTGGTCAAACCAGTTTCTCAACAGTCAGTATGAGCGCAAAACAAAACTTAACTTTCACAAGTTCTGTGGAAGATACTTGGCAAAAGGTGTGTTGGAACATGAAGTGTTGTCGTCTTGTCGTTATTTAGTAACATCGCACAGACTTCTCAAGGAAATACATTGTTTCATCACATTATTTCCTGGTTTTTGAAGTTGGATTTTATCAAACGTCCTTGGCTCATTTCTTCTCCTGCTAAGACCTCACTTACTTTACAGCTAAACCAAATGGGGTTGTCTTAAGTCATGTGCTTTTCCCTGAGGCTTTCCCTGGTTTATCTCAATTTCATTATTTTCTAATCAGAAAATTTCGAGCCTTACTGACTTCTGTAGTTTGAGGAAGCTGGAGAAACAACCGCTTCTCAGGATGTGAGCCCTTGCTACCTAAATGAAACTGAAGGTCCCACTGCTCGAGCCAGATCAGGTTTCTGCTAGCAAGAGCCTTCTTTGCTTTTCCCAGCACACAAGCAGTTGCATCTTTAGCTGTTTTGTTTTCTCTTGGGCATGCGTATCTGCCATTTGCGAAGCATATACTAGTCTTGAAGTGATCTTGCCTCCCACCACTACACAGATTTTTAGTTCGTGTGCTGGTTTTCTAGCAGCCTTCACTTTTTTGTTGACAAAGAGTAAAATTGTGATATACCTCTGTTAGGAGAAAAACTCCTTTATGTGCGCAGAAGAGAAGTTGCAAGTGAAACCTCCTTGTTGCCCCTAGGTGCTTTTAGAAGATGTGGTGTCACTTGGTTTGAGCATTTATACTTTCCTGTAACACCACTAGTACAAAAAATAAAATAAGCAAAGACTACATTTAAAATTGTTTGGTGAACACATAGACTGTGTAAAGATAGGTGTCAGCTTTGCTGTACCCCCTGAATCCTGTACAAACAGTTCTCTGTAGTATGTTATGTGAAAGTTCAGCATGTGGTTCCTTGAGCATTCACAGTTAATTTTATGACTCCATAAAAGATTAATATCTGATTTAGTGAGTTCAGAGACTTAAGCTAATAAATGCTGATTCATTTGGGTAGAAGCTGTTGGAGATTTTCTTCATGCAAATCTTAAAATGAGTTCAGCTGATTTAACTGCCGAATTCTAAACAAATGGGGAAAATCTCATTCTGTTTGGCATATTGTTGTTGCTCAGATCCTGTACTGGACCATGGGCTCTTTTGTCAAGAAACGTCTCGGTCCAGATTTCAAACTACTGATGTTTCAGATTACCCAGGAATATCACCGTTCTGGACAAGAAAAACCTACCCATGGAATATTCTTCAAATAACAGATTCCTGTTATCTCATATACTGGCAGTGGCAGAAATGGTTGAACAAATCAGTGCCGTGTTTGCCCAGGCATGTGTTAATTCAGCCATTTTAAAAAACTGCTCTGCTCGCATTAGTGAAGTGTACTACTGTGAGACTTTTTTTTTTTTCCCCATTGGTTGGTCGTTACATTGGACCCTTTGCTTTGTTTTTTGTACCTTTCAATTTCAAAGCAGAAAGTAGGAAAGCCGTGCAGAGCTCTGACATCCAGCGAGTTACCCAGAGTCAGCTGAGCCGTTGTACAGAAGGAGTGGGCTTTTGTCCAGGGCCAAGGCTGAGCGTGCGCCAAGAGCCGTGTGAAGGAGCACACAGACGTTCACCTCCCATATCCTGCTCGCGTGTCCAGGCTTGCAGTTTGTTATCTGGATTAGTGAAACCATGTGTGATTGCATCTTTGGCTCCAACTAATCCTGTTCTGATTTACTTGAAAATATTAACTCAGTAGTCACCGATGGCTTTTTTCTATATAGTAATAACTTCCTGTTTTAAATACAGCAATTCTGTGCTCATCTTTCATAGCATTAATTTCTGCCGTGAAACCTTGTGTTTTATATCTTTGGAAAAAATCCAGACTTCTTGAGTGGAGCATACGTGGGATTTTGAAAAGAATAAACCCCCCGCAATCTCATGAATTAACACTGCTCCGAACAGAACACAGCTGTGAATGCCGTGAACCTTGGGTGGAAATGACCTTACTGATGGTGTTGTGGCTTTTCGTTCCCACCCATGCAAGCCTGATTTTACTAAATGTGCCAAGTCCTGTGTGTTTTGGGAAGTGGGAAAATGCCCAGATAAACACAGAATAGCCCCAGCAACTAGTGCTGCAACAGTCCGTGTTCAGTACTCACACTGCTAATGAACGTAAGAAACATGACACTGTCCTCTCCGAAGAAGCACATTTCAGCTGCAGAGTATTCCATTAGGATGGCAGATGATGTAGCATCTACTTGGAGGACCGTCTCTGAGGTTGTGATGAAGATTGTTTTATCAAATTCCTCACTTGGGTATCACAACTGTTCTATTTCCCACCCGCTGCTACACCCACATGCTGACAAAATAATACTGCTAATAAAAGACTACATTTATTGTAAAAACGTCTTTGAACAGTCTCTTGGTTTGTTTCTGCTGCTTGCTCAGTATGATCTGTTTGTTCTTAAACGGCAAGCTGATGCACTGTACCGCACGGCGGATCTGCACTTGTCAAATCTCAATTCTTTTGTGTTTCCTGTCAAGGCCATTAAACTCTGCAGCTTTGCTGTTGCTAGTAAGTTGCTGCAGCTTTTGTTCCATCTTTTTCTACCTGGTTGACTAGACTAGGTGGTTTTATCACAGAAAGCACTACAGCCTAATTTCTTTATTCTTTCTTTACAGCCAGGAGCTTTCTGTATTTTTTTCCCATAACCTTTATCTATCATATTCCCCGTGAATACAACTGCAAATATTCTAGTCCCACACCCTTCATATTACGGATCAGACTCTTACAGGGTAACTTGTGTGTCAAAACTAGCTTTTCTGAGTCCTCACTTGCTTTTCTAATGTGGCTTTCTAAAGTTTCCTATGTTACACCTAACTTGGCTTCAGTGGTCTTGCTTGAAAGGCTTTGATAATGGCAAGATTCTGTAGAATCTTTTTTGTTACTCAGGACCCACCAAGAACACTCATCCCTTTGGTAAAACTTCAGTGCCTAAAACCTAAATTCTTATTTTTGCTTTTCTTGAACGAACATCTAAGGTCTAAGATGTTTTCTGAAATTAAGCACTTGGAAGAACTCGTAAGATTTCTGATCTCTCCCACAGCAGTGAAGGTCTGGAATGGCTGTCGTAGCCTGGTCACGTTTTAAGATGGTACCTGTGAAGTTTTTGCCATGTCTGTTTGCAGTAGCATGCTGGTACTGATCTTGAGAGTCTTTCCACTTCAGTGTTCCTCTGGCTTGCCTGTTCAGGAGTTCGAGTTGCTTACTTGGAGTCACCTGCACTTCTGCTCTTTAAAGCAGGGGAGTATTCATGGCCTGGGAGATGGCACCAGGACTGACACCTTCCTAGTCTTGGAATTTGAATTCCAGAGTGTCTGGTAGTTCATGAGGAACAAAGGACCGTTTTGGTGGAATTCCAGCATGTGCCACCCGTTTCTAGAGTCGTTGTTGAAAGAGTCTTCATATTATGCCATCTCTCGTGCTTTCTATGTGCTTACAAAGCACATACTTGCGTATGAACAGTCTGCATCACTGATTTTTTTTTAAAGCCTGAAAATAATACTTTTGGATGCCTTCTTCCAAGGTACTTGGAAGTTGTTTAGTGGATGTAATCTTCTGGCAAGAAAAAACCTTTCCAGTTGCTGCTGGATTTAATAGACCTCTGAAGAATGCTTTGGTAATGAACTATAGAGTTCTCATTCATCTTCATCAGTTCCAAACAAAACTTTCTTGGTAAAAATTTTTTAGAAGTGCATCAGTAGCTTGGTAGCTCTAAAATTCTGCCTTTTTCCACCATCTGTTCCTTAACTAATAACCAGGAAACTTTTTGTTCTCTTCTTACGAAATATGCATTATCTTTGCACGTTCTGAATGTCAAAGAAGTTTGCAGACCAACCCACTTCAGTCTACCTCAGCAGTGTTGAGTCAGATATCCACGACATAAACAAGTGAAGATAAAGGATCTTGTAGTTCCTGCGGGTGTGATCTGTGGAGGGCACCACGTTAGGCAGCACATACATCACTAGACAGAAATGTAATGCCAAGCACGCGCACATGTCTGTGCGCACGCACAGCGTCTGCCATAAATCCTACACGTGTATCCGGATTCGTAATGTGTGACTTAGATGTCTTCTAAAAGGAAGGGCTGCGGTCTTAGTAGAAGCTCGATTACTCAAATCCAGCCAGTCCAGCCCTCCTCCTGCCTTTTCGGCCTGTGGTCAGGATTTTCTTCCATCAGTTGTGACTTCTCAGTTCTTGGATCCGAGCAAGAAAGAGCTCCTGTAGATTCTGGAGATGTGACCCGATTCTGCATTGCCTGAGCTTGTCTAGTTTGATGGATCTGAGTCACAGGATCTTAATTCTGAGGTAAGAACCTAAGCTGGTGGCCGTTGAGAGCAACGGCTAGAAGTGCATTTATCATACCTGTGTAGTAAGGAGTTGCACAGTGCTACTCCCTGGTGAGCTTCCAGCTTAGCTGCCATTGTGCTCCTCAGCCTGCTGGCACTTGTGTAACTAAATGATGACCTTGAAAGAAGACTGGGTTATATTTTGATATTAAGCTTTTCCTAAATAAGTCTGATACACAGTTACTTTTATATGGATGATTAAAAGGGGCTACTTTGCATGAGTCTGAAATGGAATCAGTATTTTGAAATGGATTGGGATCTGGTCGGAAATGAAGCAAGTTTCATTTTATTTATTGGAATGGTGATGTTGTTAAATGAGCTGGTAAAAACCTTCCTTGAATGGGAGCTTAAGTTGTAATGGGAAATCTTGACTGAACTCTTGCTCGGTGTTTCATTCTCTTTTAAAATTACCCAGATAAATAATTGGGTTAGATGATCTATTTTTCTATTCAAAGCTTGTAATATTCAACAGCATAAAGAGATTGAGCGTTTCCCTGTATCAGGTTAGGAGCCAGACTTGTTGATTTGGAATAGGTTGGTTTGTTGCTACCCTAATAAAATGCTGATCGCTTTTTCAGTGTATCATTTTTAAAGGTTTCACAGTTCACGACGACTCAAAATGCAAGGTAGATGAAATCAAGTGCTGAGCTCATGTTCATCGTGTGTCACAAACACACACCCTTACTCACTGAAAGCTCTTGTGTGTGCTGCTTAACTGCTACAGTAGTGGCTTAGATTCTTTGGAGGGAAAAAGGTGCAAGTGGTGGTGAAAATATATTGTACTCATTCTAGCTGCAGGCTAAGAACTTTATAAACTGTCAGGTTCTCTTGCTGGATTAATGTAAACTGCTTTGTTTGCAGGGTTTATTGTCATCCCAAAACCAGGCCAATTCTCCAAGTGGAACTGTAGTATAGCCATCACACTACTGCTAGCAAATCTCTGAACGCAGGACAAGAAGTAATGACAGTGGAACCAGGAGCTGTTCTTCAGGCAAAGAGCATCACAAATTAGAATGTGGCAGAGTGTAAACACGGAATTATGTGAATCACATAGTAATTTACAAAGGAATAATGTAATGACTTCTTCTTACAGCTAACACTGCTAGGCTGCCCACCCAAGGAAGAGTTTTCACTTAAAAAATAAAAGCTTCCTTTGGTGCGGCTGGAAAAAATAGTAACATTTTTGGTTTTCTTTATACTTTTCAAGTCCAGTGTAATTTAATCTCTCTCTATAAATATATAAATAATATATATATAGTGTAAA
>NW_010395321.1:0-14137 GCF_000710305.1 Buceros rhinoceros silvestris | reverse complement strand
CCGGGGGAACCCGGAGTTCCTATAGCTCTATATATGGCTATGGACTATGGCTGTCCAACCCAAAATAATGCCAGTCACGTAGCTCTCCACGGCCACTGTTCATCAGCCAGCATCTGGTACCAAAACCAGAGATGTCTTTAAATCTCAATGCTAAATTACTAACGCCACAGAAGTCCTCCAGCGAGGTTGCTAGGTAGTCCAATTTCGACAAAAGAGGGATTTCTTGGTTATTAGCTTCATCCTTCTCCTTTCACAATAAAATTTAAATATTGTCAGTCAAATGATATCCAGCACTCTGAAAAGAACCTGGTCTGCAGTGGCCTAGTTCATCTCTAAAACAACCCTCACAAACCATTACCCCAAAAGAGCCATTTTATAACCACCTGTGTAACCAGAGACACGGGGTGCAGACAGCGTACAGGCATGAGACACAAGTGGGCACAGCCTTGGCACTGGAAACTCCACAGACACAAACTCACCCACAGCTGGTTAAAGAAATACAGACCTGGAGGTGCACAAAACTGGTTTTAGGGATCACAAAAGAGAACAAGTAGTATCTAACCTGCATAACTGCCACAATATAGACTGTAAATTTGCATGTAACAGAGCTGCAGACCAACAAAGAAAGATCAAGAGTGTAAAACCTTGTCAGCAAACAAAAACACATCCCACATGGATCCTGGAGCAAGGACGAAGAAACAGTCCATGCAAACACCTGATTTGTCCCACTGAAGTACTTCAAGTGCTGACATCTTGCTGTGACACCCCCCACCCCAGAATGAAACAGCCAGCCTTCAGACCCAGGGGAGACACAGGAGGGTGTGCGGGAAAAGAGCAGCATATATAAAAGTTTTACTGCACTGTCATTCATTCTTTTTCTGTAGCAGTTAGATCTATATCAATAATTGTTAGATTCCTCACATTTCAGCTACAGTAAGAATTAATTCTTGGCTTTACCCACATAGAAGCTGTGCTTCCTCTTTGCCCTTGAGCATTAACAGCTGGTTCCCCGAGATAACAGCTCCGTACAGGTTGGGTACACGCCAACGTGAATTCCAGTCAGGTCTGTGTGTACGCATTTTCCCACCAAGCCGTTTCCACGCAGACCCCTCCTATCAACCCAACCGTTTAGCATGCACTGATCTCACTGGAGACAAATGGTGCAATGTTCAGGTCAGCCATAAACTTTGCATTTTTTTAACCCAGTAAGGCCAACAGCATGGGACCCAACTTGGACCTTCGCAGCTTTTAACGCGGTGCATTCTTTTCCTGACACATCAAGCAGTTACAATAGGGTACCTTAAGTATGCCAGAGAGGTGATTTTGAAGATGAATGGAAATCTTTTCACAGTGATAAACACTCTCACTGCAAGTTCAGGCAAGCACATCTATATCACTGCAACTGGTAGCAGATGACACTTTCCTTTAAAACTATCTCAACAGAAATATATTGGCCAGACTTTCTTGGGGTATTAGACTTGCTATATGTATTGTGGGGGGTTGAAGAGAGAGGGGAAGTGGGACACAGGTATGAGCCACCACAGCTTGTCATTTGCCTTACAGAACAACTGCTTGTTGCTCACATTCTGATTCACTAAACAAGTTACTGGCCTCACGAATGATAATTCTGATTGAAATTACATAGAAACTTTCGTAACACATTTCCCTCTCTGATACTATGTGCATGCTCATTACCAGGAAAAAGAAGATTTAAGTTACCCTTCCATTTCTGTACCTATAACAATATAAAAGGTGTGAATCCTTCTGCTTAACACACATATCTGCATTTGCTTGTTTTTCCTTATAAGTTCAGCAGTGTTTCAAAATGGTTAAGATACAGCCATGTTCAAATGTTTGCTCACACGGCAACTCAGTAAGGAAAAAAAACCCACTATCTTTTTGCTGAGATATAATCAATGTTTTGGTTTCTTGCAAATATAAGAGAAATTTCATTGTAACAACCTCCCTAGAAATCTGAAACTCTACCATGAAACTGAATGTTCCCCAACTGTTAAGAAAAATAGCACTTAAGCATTTTAAGTCTTATATTTGGAGCTGGGAGGAGGAAAGAGGAAATAAATCTTTTTCTTGAATTCTACTCTACATACAAACTCAGATTGTGTTTGTTTGTTGTTCTTACTACCCCGCTGAGAATTCATCTCAGGAAGGATGAAAATAATAAACTTTCTGGTAAAGGAACACAGAGGTTGAGAACACCAGCAAGCTTCCTTTCCTTAGACTATATCTTAGTTCCATAAATTACACAAATGTAGCACTCTTGCTGTCCCACCTCTCCGATTAACAAGGGGGCTGAAAATACAAGGAAATCCTGGCAGATACATATACATCAAGTGATGCATAGCAAATTTATTTTGCCCTGGTAGGTTAAATTTTACAGATATTAAATACAATTACATATTTAAACAAACTATTCATCACCGGGGAGATTTTTTAGAAGAAAAAAAAAGCAACTAAACCAGTGTTTTTTCCAGAATGAAAAGTAAACCTGGACTTTCTGGGAAAAGGAGTAATTAAAACAATAAATTACTGTGTTCTTTGAAGTATTTGTAGTAGCATGTATGTTACAGCAATTTTGCACCAAAGTTACTGCATTTTTGTTAACGTAGTTAACTGTGTTAATATATATTAATACTTTGTAGCATTAAACTATGTGCAATTATGAAATTTTCCTTACCCACTTTTGGAAGCTCAGAGTTGTCTCCAGTTTTATTTTATAGGATTACTTTAAAAATTAAAGAATTTGATTAGAAATGTATCTAGGATCAGAACTGACTGAAATTATTTAATCCCATATGATATTGTGAGTAATTCTCAGTTATGAATTATTTTTAGTGCAACATTTCTGAAAAGATATAGTATAAACTCTCTTCAGAATCAGACAAATAGCTGCCAGGTTAAAACTAGAGGGAAAATGCATTATTTTGATTTCTTGCAGCTGTCAGGTGATGAGAGGAAGATGATTTATGCTCCTGTCTTTGAACTGCACAGAGTCAAGTAGAAACAAGGGTAATGCTTCTACAGGCAGACATAGATGACTGAAGCTTTTCAGTCTCAATTATAAACCAAGGTCATATTGCCCATTCCTTTGGTCAAATCAACAGATTGCCTAAAAGAACTGTCAGACTTCATAGTCCTTCCTGTTTTGTCTCCTGCTGCTTCCATCTGACATAGAACTGACTCTACCAAGTGTATCTGAGCTCTTTATATCTTCCCTGAAGTGCAGCTATTTGAAAATACAAAACGTTGACCCTAAACTACCTGACGGTGCCTTTTTACCAACTGAGAGTCAAACTACGGATGAACAGCAAGGGACTTAACTGAGCAAAACTAAGTAGGAAAAGAATGCTTCCATATATTTTGAAGAACTTAGTGGCCATGTTGACTATTTTCCCTTGCTTGTATCCCTGTAAGAAAATAAGTGGTGTGGTCACCTACCCTTCTCCACTGTGTACTAAGCCATAGCGGCAGGGGAAAAACCAAGGGGAACTGCTCAAGCAACACTGGAGTCAATGGTCAAATACTGGGGCTCTGCATTTGTCTTTAACTTTTCTGCTGTTTTGATGGGCTGTAAACAACATGATTGCTCAAACATTGTTGCATCAGCTGTTGGGATTACTGGCTCGAGGTGTCCCACATCTCACAAAAGGCTTCCACGTATTTTATGTTACCTTCTTAGAGCTGCACCGTAAACTATGACAGTTCAGGAACGAACTTAAAAGTTATGATATCCCAATTCGGCAAGGAAACAGAAACCGAACAACTTGGGAATAGAAAAGACAAGTAGTCACAGTACTATCTAGAGATGTTCAGACAGCAACATCTGAACTAGGTTTTAGAACCTGGAAAAATCCATCCTGTAAGATGGTGACACCAAGGACTTAGGGGTATGTCTGTTTTACAGCTTTCAAAGCCAGTAATCCCAAGAAGTGCAGGGGTTTATACTTAGCTAAGAACACACGAAGCAACAGCAGGAACCTAAGACCTTGTTTCTTTAGCTGAAGTAGCTCTCTTGTGAACCAACTCAGGCATGCACAATAATTAAGCCCCTGAACAAGTAGTGTTGGAAAATCCCCACTAGCTGGTACATCTCTGCATTTTACTTTAATATAACTGGATTAGGCACAGGTTCCTCATTTTGTCATCTGTGTCTGACTTTGTAGCTCTGTTAAGTATCATAAATATTTTATCTTAATGACACTTGAGATAAGTCTCAGCTCTAGTTGAGATATAAGAAATGCCAATGCCATTGCTATGGAAGCAGCTTTCTAACATGGGTACTCTCACAGCATCCCAGCACACATGGTGTCTCAAAGCCAGTCAGTTGCATGAACTGATTAACAAAGGGCCAGTATGTTGATCTTCTCATAGTTCTCGTCAGCCAGAACTCTTCCTGGTGTAGAGCAGAAAAACAAGAGGGAGTACAAACCTCATAGATCAAAAAAACAAAACCTTCTGACAATTATGTCATAGTGTTACATTCTGCCCTCATAGCTGAAGCTACCTGATATAGAGTGATAAAATACAGCTTTCACACCCACAACTCTGGACTATATAGCCAGCTGCTGGCCTTTGTTATCACTGTTCTGGGGTGTACACCTGCAGCATGTTTGCAGATGACAGCAGGCTATGGAGGAGCAGTCAAAACCCTGGAGGACAGGGCTGCCCCTCAAAAGGCTTTAAAAATTGGCTGATAGAAACCTTATGTTGTTCAACAAAAGCAAATGTAAAATTCTGCTCCTGAGTCAGAATAACCTCACGCTATACCAACAGTCTGTGGACTGACTGGCTAGGAAGCAGGTTTGCTGGAAGAGGCCTGGGAGCCCTGGTGGCACTCAGGAGCCATTAGAGCTTGATGTCACTTTAGAGCAACTGTACTCACTGCAGCCTGTACACTGCTCTAAACCAAAACCACTCAGTTTAGGCTGTGGACAAACTGCTTGGTGAACATCTCCAGTGTGCTATGCTGCAACAGCAGTAACAAATCTTCCTCGTTTTAATTTTAGGACATTAGTTCTCATCATATCCTTTATGGGCCTACAGAAAGCCCTTACCTAGTTTTTCAGTACTTGAGAAATAGTATCACGTTTCTTTTCAATTTCTCTTCCCTCAAAAAAGAAGTAAAATGCAGGATTCTTTTAACGTTAAATCACTGATCCTCGCTGGTTCTCATAGAGCTTATTTAAAGCTTCTGTCCCATTTTTCAGCTCTGAAACTAGATTATCTGTTACTCCAGGCTTACCTATGAGGCTCTAAATGTTTGAAGAATGAAAGATCTTGAACTTGCAGAACTGCACTGTGATCAGTTCTAAAGCAGTATGAACAGACAGAGCTGGTCAGATCATGCATTACAGACAGATAATCCAAGAAGTTTAATAATCTGTTCTTCAGTTGGTTCAGATTCTAGCAAACATATTCCTTACAAGGCTTAACAGTGCAAACTTCTGCAGGCAGCAGGTTCGTAAGTGGTTTATAGCAGATACTACTGACACATGATTTGCTGCTGCTTCTGACAACTGGCTGGCAACATTTTCAAATAGGGAATACTTTAATGCAGATTTCTATTGATGTTAAAATTGTGGTATCTTTATGTGGAACAGACAACAAACATGTAAACATGGCGGGAGGGGCATGGATGTTAATTAAAAAAAAAAAACCAACATAGTGTTATTCTTTTAGATTTCATCAGAATGTTTTCCCTCAGGTAAGTTAGTCCTAACACTGATCTACATAACCCTGGCACTGCTCTGCTATAAGACTTCCTGAAAAAACTGCAAAACTTAATTCTGCACTTCTGCCTCAAATACAGCCATAAACTAAAAATAAACTGGAATACTGCATTCCTTTTTACTGGCTCATTCTGTTCCACAGGAGTAGTAACTGATCTATCAGTTTTCAGAAAGCAGTCTCTGACAGTTTAATTAACCTAATGGCAAAATGCTGTTATCTACTATTATGTACTCTTTGAATATTAAATTTAATGAACCCCAGGAAAAACATTTATACCCATAGCTAAAAGAGGCATTTGTCATGTGCGTTTATATCAGTAATACATTAAGTTTGAAAGTGGCATACATACAAAGTATCTCCTGATCTGGAACAAACTTTGTACCTGTCAGCAAGATCCAGATCCAATTAAAAAGACCTAAACACATCTTAAAAGTACACTTCGAGGAGATCTTGCACTTACAGAAACAGATAATGGTGTCTGCTGTGTTGGCCATGTCACCAACGCCAATCAGCTCTTCAGTAAAAAATAATTTTAAACTGAAGTTTTATTAAAGACAATAAAACACACAGGTGCTATTCCTGCTTTTTACATTGGTGCACAGCTTCATTACAGGCTGGCTGGGGCACATGCACACGAAAGCAGACTGGCTGTGAAGAGTATATTTCTATTTCAGTCAAGAGCTTCACAGAAGATCTGTGGATCAGCACTTGAAATCAAACAACAGTTCTTTAAACTGAGCAGCATCAGTTCTTGGTCAAAAATCTGGTACCAGTTAAAGCAAGATGTTAACTTAAAATCAAGCTTAAAAAAAAAAAAAAAAGAAGAGGAAGAGAAAGAGAAGAAGGGTACTAACTCTGCTTTTTGACTTGCCTTATATAGTTATGCTAAAGAAAAAAAGGGAGCTGAGCCAACACTAAAACATCAGCTAGAGTGGTGGCTTACATGAGGCAATGGTGCCACCCAACGTCCAGAAGTTATACATATGCTTGTTTTTCTCTACTGATCAAAGAGCAAGCAAAAAAAAAAAACAAAACTCAAACAAAACCCAAACCAAACCACACCCAAACCATGAAACTATATGTAATGCTTATTACTAATGGTACCTGTATGCCAAACCAAGGCTCAGACATGAGATTAACAGATGGGGTAAATTTCATAACAGGGAAATATTTCATATTTCTTTTGCTTCAGCCTGAATTCTCTTTAAAATGGATATGAGCATAGCCCAGGTAAATCCAGAAAAGCTGTCAAAACACATCTACAACCATCTTCCTAAGGTCCTCATTATTTCAGTTTCTCACTTTTTGGGCCCTCCCAGTTGGGACCTCTCATAGGGATCAGTCTTCTGCATGTTCTAAGCAGTGCATGGACTTTACTATGACTGCTAAAATCAAATCTCTTGCAAAACAATCCAGTTTTGACCCATGGAGCCCTGAATCTAGCCTGTGTTCAAAGCACAGTAACTTTTTAGAAAGGCAAGCATCCATAAGCATAAAGAATTCAAACACGTTTATCATACTGGAATTACCATGAGATCATTAATGACAGTCACTGTTAAATGTGCAGATCTCATATTTGTTTTGAATTTTGCTCTCATCCTTCCTCTAGAGGAACATTACATTACTATGTCTAAAATAAATATCCTGATAAGCATTTATCTGTCTTGCATAAGTAATTCTAAGTCTGTAAGTAAATCTAAACAATGGATTATTTATACCATTATGCAGAGCATGCTTTCTATGCTATAAAGTGTGCTAACAGCTTTGAGCTATCTTCAACTATTCCAAAACACATATAAAGGCAAATACAGGAAACTACACACAGCGAGTCACACTTACGTCTCCACAAGCATCCACATCACAATAAGCAGACTTGCGTTAAGATCTATGTAGAATGTTCTGATAGTTTTTTTTCAAATATTACTTCTTCCTGCTTGCTAACCCTTTATACAGCTATGGGTTTGGCTGCCTTATTTCCACCTTGTTAGTAACAGAATCTTACAGTCACCTAACAAACAAACAAGCTCTACCCATAGGCCCTTATTTTGTAGAATTTTTTCCTTCCATTTATTTTCTTCAAAAGAATCATTTCCACAGTTTTGTATGTACCACCTCTGAGACATTTCTTGAGGAGAAGGGAGCAAATTGACCTAATAGAATGATTACTCAACCTCTTGATTTTTAACTTTCAATATTTGATATTCTATCCAACAGATTTTTGTAGCTTTCATATGAAGACAGGATGAAGTTTTACATTTTCAAAATACATTTTATTAACAGATTTCTGTGGCATCATGTTTAAGATAGTCATATTTGTAACAGCCATTTTATTCCAAGTATTCTATAGAGAGACTATAAACACTCAAAGGAAACTTTTATAGTCCTCCATTTGTGACAATTGTTGACTTTGTGACAAGTCAAGCAGAGAAATAACATACCTACCATGCTTTTTAGAAAAACATGTTCAAGTGATGGATTTGTGTATGCATAGGCACAGTACAATGCACATACACTTTTAAAAGATAGTTCATTACATGCTCTTTCAAAGCATGCTTACGGTAACCTATTGTGTATATGTATCTAACTGGTTAGTTACCTTTTCATACAGCTCAGGACTAGTGACTTGGTCAGTATATTTTCACTAAGTTAGTGAAAAGGAGAAAGTAATTTCTTAGTGTCCATACAAAAGATACTGGTATTATACTGGGCTTTGGTGTTCGTTTGGTTTTTTGGGGTGTGTGTGGTTTTTTCTATTTGTTTTACATAAGTGAAAATTTGAATAGTCTTTGAAGTGCTTGGAATATTTTCTAGGGAAAAAATAGCTTGGATTACTGTCAGAAATTCAGAACAAGTATATGTCATACTAATATTTCAAGTGTTATTTTTAAAACATTCTACCAATGTTGAAAGCACAAAGAGTCTGCATAATCGTGCACATCTGATTAGCACTGAGTCATATAAGTGATATATGATAATGATTTGGGAGCATATTGCCAGATGGTTTGCTATCAGATCAAGTAGCAATAACTTAGCTACTTCTTCTCCATTCCCCTCTCCCCGATTTTCATTTATATTCATTTTCATTTCTCTCCTAAAAAATATCATTCAGTTCCATTGATTTTATATACACAAACCAGTCAAAACGCACTGATTTTTTTTTTTAAATCCAGACTGCCTCCTTGCTTTGCAATACTTTTGCTTTTACAAGTGCATTTATTTTATTAATCGCACTTAGGGATCAGATAGCTCATGCAATCTAGTTCCATATTTACTTAGAAACTGTTCAGCTCTTCACTACTTCCAATTACTGATGTGCAGCTGGTCACCTACATTAAATTTGTTTTGCGCCATAATCCTATTGTCTGATTTTCTTATTCAAAACACTTCTTGTGTCTAAGCAACAGGAAAAAAAAAAAAGGTCATGAGGGAATTATAAACACACAATCACTCAAGTTAAAGATTTTAACACTTAAAGTTTAGCATTATTTGAATGTTCCTGAACTCCACAATTTTGTATCTTAATGCATTTATGGTACACTTACATTGCTATACTAAGTTTAAATACTAAGTTAAATACAAAGTAAATAAAGTGTAAGTGCTCTTTTTCCTAAAATCTTCACAGTTTCCAGTAGGACAAACCAGTTGTTTAAGTGAAAGGATGAAAACCTCTGTACATCTAAGTGAACAGAACTAAGAAGTTTACAAATAACCTCGGCACTATAACTTCTAACTTACCTTCTCCACCTTTGCATTATCCAGTTTCAGTCTTAGCTCTGTGTTTTTCTAAATCCAAAGAAAGCTTAATCAACATCAGACAGTAATGGTAGTTTCCCAGCAATTAAAGCAAACATTCACAATTAGAATTTCTGAGGAGTTCATGTCAACCTCAAAAGCAAAGCCTGCTCCATTTTAACCCACATTTTATAGGCACGCAGATCTATTAATAGGTGTGAAAATTAAAAATAAAATCACAGAAAAAGGACATCCTTGTAGCTGGATTAAAAACTTACTTTAGGGTTAAGAGTCTTATTCAGAATGTCACAAAGGTAAAGCATCACCCCCTTGGTTACTCTGGGATTTGGATCCCTGCTATGGTATGTGTTAAAGCATGTTGATCTATGGCCAGAGCCCTGAAAAGTCACATTAGAATTTGCCAAGCACTGAGGCTTTTATCAGGAAACATGCAAAAATCTATCTAGTGAAGTTTATTTGCCTTACCCAAGAGGCTGTGCATTTTGTTTAAAGTGGATATTCCCCACAGTAGGGATGGTCTGAACAGTACAGCTCAGATGTCAAAGCCTGAGAAAGCAGTGCCCATTGGTTGCTATGCTTCAGACTGCTTACACTACTGCATTGGTGACATATCCTTTTCAGTCTTTTTTTCCTTCTTTCTCCAGGAGAAGTATGTGGATCAAGATATTAACAAAGATAATACTGTAGAACATTATCATTAACGCTTCCTCTGAAGAGACCAAAAAAAGGCCAAATGAAACTACTTAGCTTACAAGCATAACGTGTTACCTATTTCTTCACACAGTTGAATAAACATTTGGAATTTCATACTACTTTCCTTATTACTAACTTCTTTGTCCTTTGATTTACAAAACATTTCTATACATGAAAAGAAATACCAAACAGTGGTAACATGGTGATACAAAAATCAGTGTAAAAAAAGAGCTGCAGTTCTGCATTGTACAGCAAGGTTGAGACTACTGCTAACTATCTGGTGAATTAATCAGTATTTCCAGAGAACCATGACTTGATGGGAACATCAGTCTTTTGTTGGAATTAGCAACGATCTCAAATGCTCTTTACCCTTTAAAACTTAGCCTGAAACCTAAGAACAAATGGATCCTAATCTCTTTAGGTTTGCATTAAAGGCTATCCCAAATGATGAGAGACAGAAACGGTGTGGAAGCTTAGACCAGCATGTCCACCATGCACTACCATAAGAGCCAGCTGCTCACGGTTACACCATGCCAGCTGCAGTAAAGGCGGCATAGGCAAACCTCCAAATAGATCAGACTGACAGCAGGGGTTGGAATGCAGCTCAGCCCACAAATGGAAAGTGAGAACATAAATAAAGTCCCCAGAGAAATGATACAGAGACCTATTGACTTAGAGTGCAATGTTTAGATGCTGCCTTGCTATGCTGGCATGGGCTTTTCTGCTCTCTGTTTTAAATAAAATATGAAGATTATGTACAAAGAATGCTGCTTCTACTGTCCCAGCAGAGCTCCTGTACATCTCTGTTTGGGCCCCTGGCAACATAGCAGAAATCCTAAGTATTCAATAGATTCCTGTGTTACATTCTGTGGTGCCTGGCCTTCCACAGGGACATTAGCCAATCCCTCTTTAGTTCACTTAGGTCATGTTTTATAATGGTAATATTCCCTGTATAGACAGTAATGTAACTCGACCTCCAGAACCCACGACCGTTTACCAACATTAGGATCGTTTTAACACAAGATAACTCCTGTTCCCATGTCAAATTCAGTTTCTTAACACCCTTCTTAATGCTCTGGTAGAGGCCATATAGAACATCCAGCACCGAGTATGAAAATAATTCTTTAAAAGCCTGACCAGCTACTATTTTAAAGCATTGCTTGCACTGATGAAGGACCAATTGCTTTTTTCTTCAAGTCAGAATGCAGACACATTTAAAGAAGCCCTTAATTGTCACAGATGATAAGGGCACCTACATAGCTGAACTCCCTGCACACACTGAGGAATAAAGGAAAATCCACAACAGATACTTGTCACCAAACCCTCTCCTTATTTACCACATAAGCTAAACACCTAAGTAGATACAATATTTGGGTAGACTGAGCAACGCTCATCCTAACTGTGCAAGGCAACCTTAAAAAGTTGAAAAACACGAATCAATCATTATATTCTGGTAACAAGCTGTAATGGTGCATTGCAAAAACACAGAGGTTCAAATAGAACATCCATGCGTAAGAATCCAGTATCCCACTGAACAATGAGAAAGCAGGAACAGTGGAACCTTCCTCTTCCCTTCCAGCATCATTAAGATTCCAGACTACTTGATAAGGATCCAGGAGAACATTAACAGGAATTAAGCATCAGGCATGTCTAGCTACACAGCCATCCAGTAAAGTCTGATGTGACAACGAAAGGGAAGGCAGCACACCGGTTACTCTCAGTTCCTCAACTCATAAACTTTCCAACACAAATAAACCCCATCAGAAAGAAGGGAGTTACAGTGTTTCCCCACCCCCCATACAAGACAGTTAACTGTCCTTATGTAGTAACCCTCCCAATCTCTAGTTCAGGAAGGAGAGACACAGAGTCTTCCCATTACTGGAAGAAAGAACCAGGAGTTTTAAATAAAGCTTATACTCTCATCTCTCTATCCTTTGGTAAATCACAGTTTTAGTGATTCCAGTTCTGCTGGGTCTAGCCAGATAGATGCAACTCTTCTCACTGTCAGGCCTCACCAGTGTTAACATTGGCCAGCTGATGTCCTGTCATTTCTTGATGGCTCTTTGATCTTGCGTTTGTCGGTTTTCATCAGTGATGAAAAACACAGCATTCTTATTCACATCATAATGGTCAAACTTGTTCCTCCACAGAGCATTTCCTGGTGGTACATAGGCTGTGTCCAGCCCACAGAATGCTGTTGACATGCAGCACCAGCCTCCCCTTCAGAGTGGCCTTCACCGCTGTTTCAGGTGCCCCAGGCCCAGCCTTAGGGACCATCTCGAGCAAACACCTTACCACTACCATCCCCTCAGCAGTTCTTATCTCCTCCCTACTCTGCCCTGACCCTTGACTCCACTTACAGTCCCACGGCGGGGATTCACCTCACTGATAGTAAGTCACTATCAATATGTGCTTTTCCTCCAGGCCAAGTAAGAAAAACCTTATCCCTATACTGGGATCCCAGTTCACTGAAGCCATAGCTCAACCACTATACCACACAACACTGTACTGCCCCATCACACAGACGGTGCCAGCAGAGAAACTTCCAAATTTCACTGCTGAGCTTAACATTTTTCTCCCTTTAGAGACCAGCTGCAAATCTGGGCAAACAGTCAAGTTTTCCTTATTTCTATTCAGAGATAAACAATTTACAGCAGAGGAGAAAAAGCAAAAGGAATGTTTAGTATCTACTTTTATCATCTATGATGACACTTAAACTACCGGGTATGCTCTATGTTCATCATTTGCCACAACAGGATTTTCTAAACAATCACTGAAAATACTAGGCACCCAGCTTCTTCTCAGAGAGCATGATGGCTGACATACAGAGGAACTGGAAATAAAGAGACTGGATTTTCACCTTCTAACTCTAGAGGAGTATTATCCAGTATGCAAGAATGTTTATGAAGCAGTGGAAGTATTACAAGCATTTCTGTATCACACAAGAAAAAGCAGGATAGGTAAGCACTTAAACACTTTGTAGAAGTCTACCTCCTCATTTAAAATTCTAAGTGCATTATCAGGAATATTTACTACTTCAAGTAGGGTCAGGAAAACCCATTAACATACAGCTTAGTGTCTGGCCAATCTGTCAGCTTATTCTGAAGTTAGAAGTTGCATCCTCAGCTAGCCACACAATAGTCTCAATGTTTTTTTCAGCTATGTGGCTCCCCTGAAACAGGCAAGCATTATTTTAGGGGACCAGTTCCTCCTCACATATACTCAGAGGGGTCCAGATCCAACACAGAGCTGACTGTTACTCAACTCTGAAGTGAAGCTTTAGCAGAGATCGATTGTTACAGGGCAGCATTTAGAACGGGAATAGGGGCACAACACTGACGTTGTGCTCCTTCTCTGCAGGGACACTCAGTACTCTGAATGCTGTCATCCATCCCTGCCCTTCGTAACAACCAGGACCAGAAAGGCAGCACCTAACAGATGAACCACAGACAACTGAAATCAAGATCTGTGTACCTGCCATGCCTCCATATGGAACACAGGAGGTCAGGGCCTGCCTAAAAACGGTTAGAGATAGACAACTAGTAGACAACAGGACACTTACATTGTAGTGGATTGTGAGGCTGGACAGAGACAGAAGTCCTCTTAAGGACAGCAAGTGATACGTAGCATTACTATATTTAACCCATGCTGTTAGTCATTGTTAGCCCTAAGAGCACCCCAGCAGCACAGTGGGGAAATACCTGACAATACCTTTACAGAGAGGTTTGCCAGTGTATTAGAGGATATTGTCACAGATAACCGTTTATCTTTTATTCTCCCACACATTCAGGCCTAGCAAAATGCAAGTGCCTTGAGCAGTAGAGCTGAGTAACACACTCGGACAGCAGAGCACCGATGCACTTCACCTGCGTCCCAACAGCTTGCCACACAGCCCCTGCCGCCGTGCTCCCTCCGGGGTTGGCAGGCTCTACAGCTTTCCGGC
>NW_010395320.1:8047-8600 GCF_000710305.1 Buceros rhinoceros silvestris | reverse complement strand
GATGGTAAGGGAGATGGCAACTCCTCATAAAAAAAAAAAAAAAAAATTGGGTCTTCTCTATCATTCTAAAAAAGAAAGGAAAAAGAGGGGGAGGGTCTTGCGTTTTCTCACTGGTGCACAAAGGGACTTTTTCCTCTAGTGGACAAAGACAAAGAGCCGCAAGCTGAAGCAGGGGGAACTGGAAATTACTTTGGGAACGGGCATTACGTGTTAGCAGCAGGTGATTAAAACAAGCTGTCATGGAGTGGACCATCTCTTTTTCTCTCAAGAGCATTCAGGCTTGATCTGAAGCTCAACTGGAAAACACGCTTAAAGCAGCCAAGCAAACGCATCTGCAGTTAAAGCTGAGCACTAAAATTCAATACAACAGTAACTGCCCTGCATTTAACAGCCTGTGCCGCGCAGCAGGTGAAACCAGATAAACAACTGATACTGTCTGGCCTCAAATTTTTGTTTTGGGGAAAAACTATAAGCATCTGAAGCTGGGTGCATACCTACCTAAGCTGTCTAGCCCACCTTCTGGCTGGTGAAACGGTTGTGATGGCACCAGTTC
>NW_010395320.1:548-7945 GCF_000710305.1 Buceros rhinoceros silvestris | reverse complement strand
AGTTCATCTGCGCTGGTTTATGAACCGTTTGGCTGCTCCCGCATCTAGGCTAAGTGCTGTGCAGCAATGCCCAGGGCCAAATATTGAGCGGCCAGGAAACACAAATCGACCAGCTGCATGTTAACTGAGTGTCAGCAGCCTGAAAACGTGCCTGGGGCTCGATGGCAACTACTCTGCAACCATGCAGTGGGCAGTGCTTGCAAAAAAAAAAATAATAATGGGTGCACAGTAACCTGCTCTTGAGGGGATTGGTCGTACTGGAGGTCAACAGCGTCGCAGGCGGAAGATGCCCCTGGGTAGAGCAGAGCGCTTTGCTGAAACAGATTAAAATTAATTAATCAAGCCATCACCTAAATGATACTAATAAACAGGAGGAGGACAGCCACAGAAGGAGCTCCTTGCTTTCCACCACAGCCTCCTCCTGGGCAAGTATACAAAGAGTAGTAAGTACGTAAGCAACTCCAAAGTACGTGACATTATTTGCATCTGGGATATTTTAATTATCAGGTAAAAGAAGGCCGGTGTGGAGGGGAGGAGATAAGTTTGGAGCTTTTCATGTATTAAAAGGTAATTTTGAAATGACTGGCTGTGTAAACAGCTCCTGGTCCCAACAGACTGCAGGAGAAAACCCCCCTTTCTTTTTTTTCTGAAAAAAAAAAAAAAAAAGGCTGCATCTGTTTCAGTGCTTAGAACCGCCCTGGTCCCCGGGAAACTCAGGGAAAAACCCCCCTTTTTTTTTTTTTTGAAAAAAAAAAAAAAAAGGCTGCATCTGTTTCAGTGCTTAGGGTTACAGAGAGGCTGGGAACAGCTTGGAAGCAGGAGCCCTAAGCCCTGCAGAACAGGGAGGCACATGACCATGCTGCTAGTATGATTGTTTCAAAGGGCTGCTGTGACTTTGGTGTTACTCTGCTGACTAACTCAGAAGCCTCAACCCAAGGATTTTTTCTCGTTAGCATGAATTAACGTTGCTGTTAATGTCTCATGGTGGTTACCTCTTCTCTGTGAGGTTAGGAAGGGGGTGCTTAGCTTGCAGCAGACGGCTGAGGTACTCACTCCTTGATGATCTGGCTTTGCCTTTTACACAAGACAGACAAGAATTCCAGCTTTTGCCGTGATGGGAACAGCTCTTCAGCCTGGGAGAGCTGCTGGAAGGATAAAGACCACTGACTTCCAGGCAGTCTGGAAGCGCGCACCTATCAGAGGCTAAATGGGAAGAATTAGGTGTTGCTGCTCTTCCAGGTACTTTGGTTTTGGCCACAAGTGGCACTGCTGGAGGGGAAGGTTCTCTACTCGTTCCAAGGGCTGCTTATATCTGTGCATGTCCACAACCACTCACAGCTCCCCCAGGCGGCTTCTCCTGCTTGTGTCATCTTGCAGGCTGGTGCAGAATTTGGATGGTGGCATGCCCGAAGTGTCCCCTGCCATTCCCCAGAACACTGGGGTCAGGCAGGCCAGAAGCATGTGAAACAACCCTACGTGAGCTGTGTTCTTCAAAGAACACCCTCCTGAGATGTTGTAAAGAAAGCTTTGCTCCGCGAGACTGACCCCGGAAGTGGGAGATCTTAGCCAAGGGGATTCAGAGTTGCCTCTTCCCCTTTCCAGGAGTGATGGAGTGATGAAACGATTTGGCTACAGGTTGGGAGTGGGTTAGGAGTAAGACTGGATGTGATAGGACATGTGTTTGGGACATATGTTGATAGCTCACTCTTTTCTGAGGCCACAAATTAGAAGGGTGACTAGAAGAGCAGTTGTGTGGACGGTTGTACAAATAGAAATCATTTTCTGACTTGTATTTAGCAGAGTCTGTTAAATTTTGCTATTACTCTCTGGTATGTAGAGTCCTGTATTGAAACAGAGGCACTGGAGCCAGCACACAGGAGCCCTCAAATATTTTAATATAGAATGATGAGCTAACACTATCCAATACCCTAATGCACTAATTTAGAGACGGAATTTCCAGATAATCGTAGATGACAGCACTTGCATTTCTAAAAAAGAAACAACTCCTCTAATAATTTTAAATTGGCATGTTACAGATACGTACAAGCTTGCAGATTATGGAAGAAGTAATAAAGATGGGATGAGCCTTAAATACCAAAAGCTTTTCACCCCCGAGAACAACCCAACTGTCTGATAACTTCAACGGCCAGCATATTGCCACAGAGAGAGTAAGTACCGAAACCGATAACCCTACAGTTCCGTTCTACAGCTAAACAGGGTTTGGGGTGCAGTTTCTGCAGCATTGCTAGTGTGATCCAGGTATGCATTTATTTCTCCCTCCCCCCAACACCAGCTTATATAACTAAAATTATCTTTTCTGAGGATAATAACCTAAAACTAAGTGCATGCAGATAGGAGCATGCGAAAAGTCCGCCCCGTACGGTGCTTTTTTCAACAGGCAAACAAAGAAAATCTCAAAGGCTCACTGTAAATGCCAACGTTATATGCTTTATTTTTAATCAAGTAATTCTTTTAAACCTCACAATATCCATGACTGACAGGAAAAAAAGACATTAGGCAAGAAATGAGAGTATAAAATACATGATATGTAGAAAGGCAATCAGTGCTTTAGTCCCTCAAGACAGTAAACAGGTGAAATGACCTTCAAAACTCCAACTGTCTTTTTCTTAAAACATAAAATTCAAGTGATTCTTTTACTTTTATTTCACCTTGTAAACAACATACAAGTCAAAATGGACAATGAGGTAATCTATTCTACAGAAGATAATTTAAAAACACTAGATAAGACACAGTATTAAAGACATATAGAAATCAGTGTTCACTTTGGTCTCTAATATGGTTATTGTTATTATTACCACAAGCAACACATACTAGTTTAAGCCAGTCTGGTGATGTTTGTCAGCCAGTTGTTGCTTAACTTAGTAATCCAAGAGGTAGTCAAAACCATTATCCTTTGTGAAGATGGTTGCTCTTACATTTGGTTCCATGACAATGGTAGCAAATACCTTGGTACTTTTCGACATTCTCATAAAAACACTGCTGGAGCTGCGAACGCACAGCTCTGGTTTGTATAAAAAAAGAAGCGGGTGTTCACAGATCAACCTCTTGTTATCAGTCAACAGTTGTAACAGGGGTAACAAACCCGACGGATCGTAAAGAAGAGGCTGTTGATACACTAAGCAAAACAGGATCGATGTGTCTAACAAGGCTCCGCTTGTTTCTAAAACAATACTCAAATCTCATTAAGACTTCTAGAAAATTAAAATCAGTGCATCTGCACATGTACATATCTTCCCAATTACTTTTATATCTAGCACAGGGGAATACATATATATTTTTTTATGATAAACATTTCTTACAGATAAATTAATTAAATTAAATTTAAGACTCGATGAGATTTCCCATGCTCTTTTATAATTCTTCTTACAAAGCATGTTACAAGATCTATAAACACTTTTTACGGGGCTCTATTCACAAAACTAAGTATGACCAAGCAGGAACTCCAGGATAACACTGGTGCAGAGTAAAACTGGGCTGAAAAAGGTGGCCCACAAAGCAAAGAGGTAGGATCCCGATGTGGCATTTGGCACTCCCTGAAAGCTGGTGAACAGCAAAATATTCCAAATTGTATTACAATGCCAGATTTACCTTCAACTGCAGCAGAATGTTATTTGGCTCCTCCTCCAAAGACAAGTCTTCCTCGTGGCCTAACTTTTGAGGCGTGTAAATAAACCTCATGACCTCTGCTTGGGGAAGAGTAAAAAAATTCCTGACAATGTCCCTTATGATTAAATCAAATCGAGTATTTTCAGGTGGGAGAATGGGCGGAAGAGATATTCTTGTTTCAGGTTTAACCTTATCTCCGCTATTGTTCGGAGGAAAATACATCTCTCTGAGCAGCTATTTGAACTACTTCTGCTCAGATGGGTTTTATTGTGAAGCGTTCTGGCAAGGACAGGCCGGTGAATAGGGGAAATCTAGGCTGAGCCAATGCTGCAGAATATTAATTTTGTCCTTAGAGATGAAGGAAGAGTCCCAAACGCGGAGTGTGCCTCCTCCTTTAAAGGGTTCTTTGCTTATTTGGAGCAGCCTGTTGAAGGAGTATTACTAGGTTTTTTTTTTTTTCCTACTGCAGCCCAGTGCTAAGTAGTTACCTGCCGCAGCTTGCGCTGCTGTATGTTCAACTCAGGCATGTACCTTTTGGTCTCTTCTGGAGATGCATTTATCAAACAGTGAACAGTGCCCGTAATCCTTTAGGCAGAGAAATAAAAACTTTCAAAGAAATGTTTGGAAAAGTCTCACAATTTTAAATGGATGCTTCATCTTAAACAAGTATTTGCCATAACGTATGCAGTGGTGAACTATCAGTTACACATTTAGTACAGATAAAAAGTATGTACCATAGGTCAACAGCCACCTTTAAGGCTAAAGCAGCATAAAGGTGTGTCTATGCAGTAAATATGAGGTAGCCTTTTGCTGTAAACAGAATAATAATTTTATTGTCACCTATGTAAACAAAGTGGGCTTGATGTTTTTGTGGTTTTATTCTTCCCCCTCCACCCCCCCTCCCTCATCCCTCCCCTCCTAGAAAAGCTAAGCACCGGTAACTCCAACTTCTGGAAGTCAGTGGGAGCTGTGGTGGCTCAGCATCTCTGAAAACTCAGACCCTGTGAGTGTAAAGACACAGATGCTCACACGAGCAACCGGTACAGAATACCACCGTATCATTTCACAGGAACTTACAATACAAAACGCTGAGATCTGATTATCAGCAACGTCGGTCTACGTCAACTCAGAGGTAGTTACTAACATCAGTACGTAATACTCATACAGAGATAAAAAGGTCTAAGACTATTTGGTTTGTTCTGAGTAAGCAGGTCTGTAGACTATTCTGTAAAGGAAAAACAGGTATATTCCCTGAGCAAAGTTCTTTGTCCTGAGTATGTTATGTAACAGTGATAACATTCTAATATATAAAAATAAAACCTTAAGCGTTCAACAATAAGATAGGGTTTGGTATGTGCTCTTAGCAGTTCAGTCTGACTTTGGTGCGCACAGTGATTTCAAAGAGCACCAATAAAAATCCGCACGTTGAAAATATTTCCTTATCTCAGCTCTGAACTTCTTACATATAAACAGGGAATGACCAGTTTTCAAATCCACAATTGCCTATTTCTATAAGGAACTTTGGTTTAGATTTTCAAAGTGACCTAAGTTTTGCATCTTTGCTGTTTAACCCGGTTCTTACACCGGCTAGGAGGGTAAGCAATGTCACTTTGATTTGTCTACATAATTTAAATAAGTTTATTATCCTTACGTAAGGCAAGGAAGTTCTTCTCTATAGTTATATCACATTCAATATCGTCAAAGGTAAGCTTTGCATTAGCATGTTGAGAACTTCAGTATAAACCACTGAGATTCCTGCAAACACGGGCAAGGAATTCACACAAAATAATTTTCTGGGAATTGTGCCCTTCGCTGGGGTGTTGGATTACCACCTGTTTACTGACGCAGCAGCAGCAGCAACAGTGAAAGTCTCATCTGGCAGGACAAGCGGGAAGGGGAAGGCCACGTAACGGGCCCGCTGCATACCTGTTGTAACTACTGGCTTCAAAAGAGTTACCACCGGTAGGACTTTGGCTCGCTGTGGCCTTTCACGCAGGCTGTTTCTTTAGTTTGATTAGCCGAGCTTAAACCTACCCGACTCTTTCAAGCTTTAACAGCCTGTGTTTATTGCCAATGTTAAGGATCATACAGGTTCCTCTAATTAACTTACATCCGCAATGGGATTTGTCAAAGTACGTTATCTTACGTATGACTTGGTAATTCAGAAGTGGCAAATGGAAAGCGACTTGAAGTTTTGATAGGCTCCAACTCTATTAACCCCGAGCAAGGGCTGCAGCCCAGGGAGTCTCACTCTGAGGCCACCAATCTTTCTCCTCTTTAGTGTGTGGTCCCAGCGCGGTCTGGACCAAGGCTGGTCAGCTGCAGTCTCTGGTTCACAAGAAGCAGATGGTGCCCAGGGCTTCTGGCAAAGTTGCAGGTCCCTTCGCTCAGGCTTGCCTGCAGCAGACACCCCTCCTTCTTGACTGTCCACACGCTGTATCATCAGCGAGGGAGGCCGGCTGAGCAACCCCAAGCACCCATCTACCTTTATTCTTAAGAGACTGTTTATCCCAGGATCTCATTAGCTTTGCATCTCGTTTTCTTTCAGACTGAAACAGACAGCAACGACTAAAATCCCTAGGGAGTTCTCTCCAAGGCATTTCAACAGACGACAAGGGGGAAGTCCCTTCAAACTGAGGGGAAATACTTGGAACCGCCAGAAGTTGCTGCTGCTGCTGCTACTACTGTCACCAAGGTCCCCTAAATGTTCACGGACTACAAAGGGTTAAACAGGATGATATCCTGATACCACTCAAAAGGGGCTGTTCGGTAACACCTTGTACATTCTCCCCTACACAACAGTCATCAAAATTACAGTTACAACCATATTCATTAATTTAACACAAAGTTTTGAGGAACCAGCACAGCAACTAGACATTCATTGTCTTTTCTGGAGCTTTTAACTCCTCACCGACAAAAGACGGTGGCAATGAGAGTTGTGTCGAGTCATGACGCTGCCCTGCGTGGGCACAGGGAGGGGAGGGGTTTTGATACTTTGTGGAGATGATGAGAAAGAAAATAACTCCAATTGATGGTATGGGGGATGTCTTAGTATCTTTAGTACCATATGGCAGCTTTAAAATATGAAAGTATCCTTTGGTTCACAAGAGAAGCAACAGTCTTGATCTCAGTTATGTGTGTGATTTATCAGGTTTGGTTTGTTTCTGAGTGTGATTTCTTGGGTTTTCTTGTTTGGTTTCTTTGAACAGGTTTGGAAACAGGTTTTAGGAATGAGTTCAGGAACTTTTGTGGATACTGTGCGTATTGCTTCACAGTCTTGTGGGAGCTGGAGAGTGGGCTGATGGAAAAAATATATACTTTTAGATATGTACACATACACACACACGCGTGCACACTCATACACACATACGGAAGGTCAAACGTAATGCACCCTGCTCAAATGTATTTTTGTTTGGAGTGATTTGTCCATTAAAGAAAAAAAATTTCACAGTTCCTCAACAGTAGTTAAAATTCCAGGTCAGCTACTGATAATGAAATTGTTTCCCCTGTACTTGCATGAGGTAGACATCCCAAGAGGATAAAGGAAAGGGAAAGTTATGACAAATGCTTTAAGTTTTTTTCCTTTTCTGAACAGAAGGCCCCTTTCTGCTCGGTTCTTCAGGTGATGCGGACAACTTACTTGACAA
This sequence comes from Buceros rhinoceros silvestris, assembly GCF_000710305.1. NCBI lineage: Eukaryota > Metazoa > Chordata > Aves > Bucerotiformes > Bucerotidae > Buceros > Buceros rhinoceros. The sequence goes on along the minus strand of NW_010395320.1, from coordinate 671 downwards.
AGCTTCCTGTGGTGACCTGCCTGAGCGCTCCGAGATCTCTGACCTGCCCTCCTGAGAGTACGATGGAGACGAGTAGCCGTGCGCTCCTCCCCCTTCTCTCAGGAAAGCAGAAGTGGAAGGCTG
>NW_010395320.1:0-397 GCF_000710305.1 Buceros rhinoceros silvestris | reverse complement strand
GTTGCTTCCCTGAGAACTGGCGGGCTGCTGCGAGACAGTTTTAAGGGGGCAGTTAGCCACCATGTGCATGATGCTCTGACAGTAATGGCACTTCTTTGGCTGCGGAGGTAGACTACATTCTTTCGCGTGGTGGTCGAGGCCACCACAGTTGTAGCATCTAAAAACCAAAGAGAGACAGCCAGTTACAAAATGCAGCGTCAAAGGGTAAGATCTGCTTGAGGTAAGCTCGGCGCCAGTGCGCACCGGGTGGAACGGGGGGTTCTGCACCGATGCCCCGCTGCTGAGGTACTTTTGAATTTTGCTTTTTAAGTCCCTTGGAAGGCGCCTCTTTGTCGCACGGGTGCCAAACCCCACCCTGTGCTTGGGAACGGGAACCTTTTACCGGGGATCCCAGCCT
>NW_010395319.1:17296-28226 GCF_000710305.1 Buceros rhinoceros silvestris | reverse complement strand
TATTATTCATTTATTACTATAATATATTATATATATTAATATTACTACTATATATATTAATATTACTATTACTTGCCCTGCTTGTTGAGCCAAATTGAATACAAAACCACTTAATGTTACAGATACTGGTGTATCTGTGGTAATCAAGTCAATCTGTTTGGAAATCCTGCATTTATAATTTTAAATTGCAGATGTTTTGGAGGAGAAGAATCATGACATTAACTCAGCAGTTTACTATTTGTAGGTATGTCAGCCTATGCCTTCCCCTTCCCTCTTGCCCCTATCCCCTGCCACCCCACCCCCAAACCCTCCCCAGAGAATTACCTAGTTATTTGATCAAAGCGTGTTTAGCTGGAAGTTGAAGATTTCTGTGGGAGTTCGTTTGAGTTTAATTAAAAATAGCAAAACTCATTATTCCACTTCTGGAAAAAGTGAGTATCAGTCTTACATGAACCACATGGATGTGACCATGGACCACAGCTACTGTCATGGGAGGTGATCCCTTAGCATCCCCCTGAATGCTAGAGCATCAGGGTCAAATTGTTTGTCAGCTGCAGCCTTTCATACTAGGGTATTTTCCACTGTTACTGTCCTCTGAGACATGTTTTGCCTGATCCGAAAAATGTATCAGTTAAACCTGAGCAAGAAAAAGTTGGAGTTGGGTGCACTAAGTGTCCTCTTTGCAACAGTGCTCTCAGCAGGACTGAATGAAGAGTGTTTGGAGAGCGGTGCGGATGGCAGACATAAGGTGGTTGAGTTATTGTTGTCAAATGATTTTTCAGTTAATGATTCCTCAGTGCTTTGAGGAGATAAAGTGCTATATCACTGTTAAGCATTATTAGTATTACTCAGTTTCCAAAAGATTACAGAGCAGATAAGGATTTTATGGTATTTTTCCTTTGGATTTTTTTCTGGTGTTGTTCAAAGCAGGATGTGAACAGGGTACTTTGGCTGTGATGATTTAAATGTGTGCGATCTAAAATAAGATTTGATGTGATGTTTTGGAATGAGTTTGAATGAGAGAGTTAAAAACACTTCATCTTCTGAGTGAAACAGTTCTACTGCCTGAAAATTAATCCAAAACAAGTTTCTGAGCTAGCTGTGAAGAGCAGGATTGAGCTAATTCATTTCTTGAGGCCAAACCATACATACAAATTCATGTAATACAAATCCTGCTTCTCATGTCGTTGCCTTCTTAACTCTATGCACACCCCATGCTGTTTTATCATCTTGAATAAAATTTGAGCCAGGGCTAAGAAATCTGCACCAATTTCTGAAGCCAGAGAAAGACAGGGAGGACAGTAAAACTGTAGAACTAGATTCTTTATGAATCTCAACATCTTCATGTTTTCCCACAAAACACTAGTAAGGATGAAATTGTACTCCTCTGTAATTCTGCCTGTAGTGGACTTGACGGTACGCTGCATCTCTCAGCAATGTTGGTTAACTTTAACCTTGTATTATGACCTTCTGTCTAAGTCCCATGGCATTTAGAGGTACTGTCATGGATAGATTGGGTTCTTTGTTGCTTTGCTAGATAGAATGCTTTAGAGATAGCAATGCATGTTCATATCAGACCTCTGAACATTGTAGCATAGTTAAAACAGATTTTTAGTGACAGTTATTGTGGAAATTAGTTAAGAGAAACAGTTGTTTTGATTCCGAGGGACTTTGATTCGTTATTTTGAGTCAGCACACACGGTACACCAAAGATCTTGTATTTGCCTGATAATGGTATTTGGATACTGGGTGCAAGCTAAGTTGTGTTTGAATGTGCTGTAATCTTTTGCTACAGTGTGGAAGCAAGTGTAGTGGTGATGCCCAAATTCTTACTGTGTATTCTGCCGTTTGGAGGGTGGTTGAAAAGAATCTCTTTTTCAACATGTGTGATTACAGTTTTTTGAAGTTCTTATAAAGTTTCAGTACTTGACAAAATCTCATTAGAAATTTTAGTTTGGAGAGAGGGAAATATTTCAGTGAGGAGAAACAGTAAAACAATCTCATCTTTAAACTGAGATTTTAAACATTAAAAATTTACTTACACTGGGGAAAAATTTCCTTTACATTATTCCTTCATAGAAAATAGTGATCTTCATGGCCTGGATTTTTTGCACAGCCATTCTGTTAACTTGAAGAGATGTTACTATACTGCCTAAAAAAAATAGGGAGATTTAGCTTTGCACAAAAATGTGATATCCTCAGTGACGGGTATGATTTCTACCTCCAGCTTGATTACAGCTGTGTATGCAGAGAGGACAGAGGTGGACTCTTCTCAGAGGTATCAAGGTCAAGGCAATGGGCACAAATGTAAATATAAGAAATTCCACTTAGGCATAGAAAAGACCCTCTTACTGTAAGGGTGGTTGACCACTGGCAGGGTCAGTCTAGAGAAGCTGTGGCATCTCTGTTCTTGGATGTTCAAAATCAATAGTACCCCACCCTGAGCAACCTGTTGCAGCTGCTTCTGATCTGATATTTGCTCTGAGATTGGGTTGGGACTCCATGTGCTTAACTGGTTTACGGTTCTCTACGTTTATGAGTGTGTAGTCACAAAACCATCTGATTGGAAGAGACCTTTAAGATTGTCGAGTCCAACCCTTCACCCTGTACTGCCAGGGTTCCTAAACCACGTCCTTCAGCACCACATCCACACGGCTTTTAAACAGTTCCAGGGATGGGGGTGCCCCCACCTCCTTGGGCAACCTGTTCCAATGCTTAATACCCTCTGTGTAAAGATTTTTTCTTTTTTTTTTTTTTTTTTTTCCCCCTGATATCCAACCTAAATCTCCTTTGGTGCAACTTAAGGCCATTTCCTCTTGTCCTGTCACTTGTAACATGGGAGAAGAGACTGACCCCCACCTCCCCACAACCTCCTTTCAGGTAGCTGTAGAGATCAATAAGGTTTCCCCTGAGCCTCCTCTTCTCCAGACTAAACAATCCCAGTTTCCTCAGCCGCTCCTCATAAGACAGATTCTATCTGTCTTAAAATATACACCCAATTTGGTAATAGAAGTTCAAAGTGGGGGACTGTTGCACTCTCTCTTTTCGGTTTGGGGTTTGTCTTGTGAATCTTGCTCCATGTCTCACTTTCATCCTGTTAAATAAGTATCATGGTTAATTGTGCTATCCATCCTAATTGAAAGTAAGTCTTATCCTTTACTCTAGACATTAGAAGTAATTTTATATGATTGAATAAGAAGATTATTATAGGTTTAGACCTGGAATAGACCTAGATCCATTAGATAATGCAGTGGTCAGGTCTGAAGAGGTGGGAGATGAGAATACTTCATGAGGCAAAATTTTCCTGGAAGATGTTGAATTATTTCTGTTAAATGTAGTACCAGGAGCTAACATACAATTATACAAGTTAAAATACGTTAAACTCTTCTGCTTTGTCTGTATTTCAAACAGCTCAGATTTGCAAGTGTGTTTCAATGTATTTTATTATTAAAAAAACATAGTATGCCTTGTGATTCTCAAACTACTGAACAGCCAAACACGCTCAAACTGTGCAGCAATTTTTTTTTCTCATTCTACTAGTTCCACCAGCCAGTGCACTTGTCAGCTAATTTCTGGCATGTGAAGAAAAAAGTGAATTCATCATTAAAGGCAGAAACTTGCCTCAATTCTAGCAGTAATATGAATGTAGTTAGGCTGAAATGGATATTGTGCAATGCATCCTTCCCTGATTAATTTGTCTATTCTAATTTTGTCAGATCTGGTATCTGTTTTTTTTAGCACTGAAGACCTGAGTTAACAATGTCTTCAAGGAACTGGCCACTCTGCTGGTGTTAAACAATCTTATTTGGAGGATTAAAAGGGGACAAGGTATCCCTTTATACGTTGGGACCTTAGTAATAAGTTGCAGTAGTCCATGTCCCCACTGTTAGCCTTAATACAGTTAGTTTTGGTATTATCAAAAGAGCAATTAATGCCTGCAGATATGATCACAGATGAACACAAGAGGAACTCAGTTGTACACTGAAGCTCAGCTTAGACTTTTGTATCTGAAACTCCACTACAAAGTTGGCTGCACAGCGTAGTTATGACCTGCTGTTTGTAATTCTTGGTGCAACTTAAAATCATGACAGAAACAATGCTATTGTTATGAATAATGGTTGCATCACAACAGAGAGGGAGTAAACATGGACTGAAAGTAAGGACAGGGTACTCCTGCCTGGCTCGCCCCATCCCTGGAAGAATTTGCTCTCAAACGCGGCAAGGTTTAGCAGAAATGATACTGCACAAAACAGCTGTAAACTTAGGAAAACAAGACCAGTAATCAGTGATGGCTGTGAAAACTTGTAGGAAATATTGTATCAAATCTGTATATGCATTTTTTGCAGGGCTGAGAACCACAAAATCTTTGGAATGAGAATGGCAGTAGCAAAGAAAAAAAGGTATAGAAGTCAACTGGTGCCCTGTGATACTCTCATTTCTGATTGTAACGAGTCTGTTCCATAGCCAGAACATCTTACGTGGCAAGTATCTTGTGACAGGTTTTTAGAGCAATAGCTCCTGTTTTAGGGTCCTTCTGGAGACCAGCAGGAGTATGACAGCATTATAGCACAGACATACACCTGTGTTAGCTATGAGTCAGGCCAGATCTTTGATGCACTCTGGACAGAACAGAGCTCATCGGGAGCTGCAAAACATTTCAAAGATGATAAATTAAATAGGACTGAGATCTGCCACCATAAATCAACTGCCACTGTTTCCTGAGACAGTTTGCTTGTGCCTAGTTGAAGGTCTGAGTAAGTTTGGAATCAGTATTACTCTCCTGCTCATGCTGAGACTTTGCTATCATCTCTGAAAATGACAATCACAAGTGAACTTGTTACAGTTATGGCTGAGAATTTTGTGTCCCTTCCCTGGTGTTAAAATTTTTGCTCTCAGGAATATCCCATAGAATTGGTTAAAATGAAATCTTAAATCAGATGACAAAAATCACTGAAAGTCAAATCTATTATGAAGTTTTGGTAAGCCAGGAGTTAAAAGCTCATCTCATCTTTTCTGATTGACTAGAGCTATTACCAAAAAAATGCTTTCCTTGTTTTACTTTTTGTGAGAGATTATGCAGTCCAATTAAGTAATATTTCTAGTGATCCTTTAGGTCAAATACTTCGTGGAAAGGCTTTAAAATTACTTTCAAAGGTGCCTCAAGAAAGAGGGTTAGATATTTACAGTAGGTATAAACAAAGTGATTCATTGACCTAGAATAAATTCAACTTTATTTTTAAGGTCATCTTTGCTGGCTAAATCTGAATCTGCAGTGCTGAAAGCATTTTGCGCAAGGATGTAGATTTATAAAGCAATTGCCCAATCTAACTGACCTAAATAGTTCAAGAGAAATAGATTCCTGGCAGCCTTTTTTCTCATGCTGTGCTGCCTGTAAATGAGTGAAAAGACGGTCAGAAGAGTGACTTCAACCTAAGATGTCAAGGCAAGGTGAGGAAAAATGACATACTCTTTTAACTAATGTTTGTAAATGTACAGATGTTAATGATGGTCTTGCTGTATTGCTCAGCTGGATTTTTCTTTCCCAAGGCTGCACATTCCCTGCTCCTGTACCAAGATGTCAATCTTGTTGTTCCGGTATTGTCTGACAGACACTACTGCATTCTGTTCTTCTCAGACAAAATTAGATATCCCTCCTCTGAGATGTTTCAAAATACTAAATAACTGAAGCTATAATCAGAAACTCACTAACCATCTTGGCTTGCATGACACAACTTGCTGACTTGTCAAGAAGTCTAATAAATATACCTATCAAAGTTCTTTGCCTGATCTTGTGCCGTTCACCTATGAACAGTTCATATGTTTGTGTCCCAGCTGTTGTCCTGTCACTCTCTGCAGATGCGTACCTGTGGGAACAGGTGGTGTGCTCTCAGGAAGAGTAGAGAATAGCAGGGGTTTATTTCTTTTCCCAACCCACACGCTTGTACCCCATTCCCTGTAGGGGTTTATCTTGTGTCTCAGGATCAAGAAATAGTCAGGACATGAAGGAGAGATGTTAAATATTCGCTAACATGAACTGGAGATTCCATGTGTCTGTTCTGAATTTAATTGCAGCAATAAAATGTTAATACATATAACATAATGGTGGGTAAGGGGAAGACCCAGCTGTAGTGATCGGTTGGATACAGACAGGTATTTTTACATACAAATGCTCAATGCTGGCTGTATTTGGCAGCTAGTAGAGAATTGCTCATAGACAATTGAGAAGCTAATAAAGTGTGTATCATTCATCATCGCTGTGTATAGAGAAGTGCGTTGGAAAGATGAGAGCAGTATTTGAAACTGATACTTGTCTGTGACTCTTGGCATGCCTACTGTGTGGAATTCTGTATTACGCTAGGGATCTCTCATGTGCGCTTCCTTATCAGGTTTGTACTTTGAAGCATGAGCTGTGGTTGGGGTCATCACTCGTAATCAGCCAACATGTGCCCAGGATTTTCACCTTCCACAATTCCACAGTAGTTCTGCAGTGCTCTTCTGGTTGGAGGGGAAATACTGAACTCGTATTTGAAGCAGCAAAACAAACAATGATGGGGGCTTGAGGGGAAAAATGTCATGGGTCAAATGGGAAAGGGAAGGGAAAATATTACTGGATTATTTCAAATAAGGAGAAGACCCACTATTTCAGGCTGACTTCTGTGTATTTCATAGTAATGTCACTCATGGCTACATATTCTACAATGTCTTGGAAAAAAAAAAAATTACTGGCCGTGGACTGAGAAACTTGGATGCAGCAACAGCAGTGTGTTTCTGGAGCTGTGGCTTTTGCCATGCTGGAATAACTTAACCTAAAATTTGCACTTCAAAGCCACCCCTCTCATGCCTCTTCTGGAAGAGGAGCCTTTGAATGCTCTGCCACTTGTGTGTTGTGTGAATTCTACTTTACTTTTCTATGCCAGCCCAAGCGAAACAATAAAATGATGATTACTACTTCTAGCAACTGGAAATTACATTTAAGCAGCTTGTAGAAGTGCCATGTGTGTATACCAGCAGTGTGGCAAAATCAGTTTGGATGGGGAAATAAAAATGCAGACTTACTGTAATGAGTAGTATGTTTCCCATTTCAGGTTGGCTCCAAAGAATGCTCTGCCTCCTCTTAAAGCACACTTTAACCTTCCTGTAGGTGATAGCTGTAGGAGGCCAAAAGCATGAAGCTGCCAATCATAGCTTTAAGACAACAGTTTTGGGCATCTCCTAGGTACCAAAGCATGGAGAGAGTTGAACTCTGAGATATTTTAATTGATATTGGATTTAGACATTGGATGTAGAAATACATATTTTGTCAAGAATGGTGAGCTAGGATAGGTTTACTGATGCTTACAAAAGGACTCAGCAAATTGGGTGCAGTAAGTGGTTAGCAGTGTCTCGAAACATTTCATTCCAGTTGGCACTGAATAATGTTGAAGTTTCATTATAGGCTCTTAAGATTGAACAAAAAGCATGATTCCATAGGAACTATTGAAAAGCATTCATGTTTTCTTAATCTGTAATGAATGGAGATGTAAACAATTATGTGCATCACAATAAAGTTGAACATCTTGAAGGTTCCTGAGCTATGAATTTAATGAGTTACACACTAGCTAGCTTATAGCAGCAGAACATTTAGTTTCTTCTGGAGTTCTTGTATCCCTTGTTAATTAACAATAAATATTCAGAGAAAAGTCTGTTACTTCAGAATTCCAGATTGAGACACTAGTGACTTTCTCTTCCGGGATTTATAAGGTCTTATGTCATTAAGATTAATTTATCTGGTAGGTGGTAGTAAGGAGAATTCTTTGAAATATCACTTACTTGCACTATTGTTTTCAGTGTGGGTGGGAGTCAGATCCTGGTGTTTTGACTGCAGTTATGAGGCATAACAGATGTAAGAGCAGCAGAGTTTCCTTCCTTGCTTGCTCTCTCTAGCCCTGTATGTGTGTTACTGGTGGTATATATCCAAGGAATAATAGCTCATACCAGTAAATACTCTTTCACCCTTGTCCCAGTCCTCCGTAGTGGCAGTAGTTCAGCTTAAACAGGCTGTGTCTGTGCTCTATCCAACTAAAATAATCTGGAAAGAGAATAAAAACTTTTCTTTATGAAAGAAAAGCAAGTGTTACATTGTCAGCCGCTGCTGTGAAAGGGCACTCTCAAAACCACCCTCTCTTCTCTCGGTAGCTGGGATAGGTGTATACATCTTTCAGCTCCTGCTGCCAGATCAAGCTCTTGCTGTGATTTGGCAGGTGCCAGCCAGTGCTGAATCAGAAGCCATGTAGCAGTGCTGCCATGATTCTGGATCTGTATAAATGTGACCTGTCTTTTCATGATAGACCCTGGACTATAGGGAGCGAACTGCTTATTGTCTTCAAACTTGAATTTTTTTGTTATTGTTCCAAAAGTTACTACTTTGTATGTTTAAAAAGCTGTGAAGTATATTTAAAATTTTTTAAAAATCTTTTTTTTTGAAGATATGTAACACCAATACTTCATGGAAGTATTCATGAACTTTCACTTCTACTTTTTGGACTCAATTGAGGCAGAAAACTGTCTGGTGAAACGAAGAAACTTTTAAGATGGCAAGCTGTTTCCTCTTCCAGCATGGCAAATAGAGTTCATTGTCCAGTTAAACCCTGGGAAGCTCTAGTCTCTGTGCTTTGACAGCGTAGTCCTACAGACTCTAGTATAATCACTATGGTATAATACCAATGTGTAGGTTGAGCTCTGTAGAGCACGCGACAGGTTTTGGTCTGTGTTGGTGTGGTCTCTAGTGCACTAGGCTGTGACATGAGCTCCTATGGACTTTGGAAGCATTGCAGAGCTTTGAGTGTGTCTGTAGCCTTTTGGTTTGCTGTTGTTTGGGTTTTTTAAAACAACCAAACAACACATGTATCCCACCCACCCCAAAACACCCAAAAGTGTTTTCACTGCAGAATTGACACTGATTACTTCCTTTAGGATTTTGTTTACTTTAGACACTACTTTGTTTCCCTTTCCCCCTGAAAGAGGGAAAGGATTTCAGGTAGATAGAAAACATGTCCTCCATTTTGGGTTCCCCTTCTTGTGGTCAAAGCAGTGTTGACTGAACTCAACACTGCATACTGACGAACAAGTCTCAGTTGGCTTTTAAGGTAGTCACTCAGGTTTGACTCAGGAAAAAAAACAGCTACGTGAAATCAAGGGTATAGTAGAATCGTTTCAAGATTTGAGGTGTTTCAAAGCTGCTGGATATGAAAATAAATTACAACTAATAAAACATTGGCACAGTGGGTTTTCTTAAATTCTTTTGCTGCTTATACAATATCACTCTTCAGACCTAATAGTTGACAGAGCTCTGTGGAGGGGGGAAAAACCCAAACCCTAAATACCTCTCCAGCAAATAGAACAGCTCACAAGAAAAAAGTGAAGTGTTGCTCCCTTTGACCACTAGGTGATAGTCTTGCTCAATTTATTAATTTTACCAAGGTCATTTATATAAAGATTTAAAATATTGTACGGTGAAGCTCTTAAAGAATTGAATTAATGAAAAACAATTTTTTTCCCCTGAACATCGAACCAAACTTTACTATTTTTTCTGGTTTATAAATACTTATGAATAACAACACAATCTTTTCCATCGGTGTATTGGACTTATTTTACTATGATAGGTCACCAACAAACATACAACAGTACACAGTAAATGCATATTATTTATCTTATTAGTCTGCCTCAATGACACCTGTGCAATTAGAATTGTTGGGTTTTGGTGTAGACTGAAGTGTTGCCATTTTAAGTTGAATTTTTTTATCTTTATTAGTCTTCATAGCCAGAGAGGCTAAAACACAACATATTTCAATACTTTCTGGACCATTTACTAAGACTTGTCAAGACTTGACCAGCAAAAGTGGCTTTATTAATCTAAGAAATATTCAATATTTACAGTACCGGAGGCATAACTTAGTAACTCTGAAGTATATTCCCTAGATAAAATAATATTTTAATTGTAATGATTAATGTATGTCTTTTATTATTCTTCCAAAAAATAATAATGTAGAAGCTACTTTTTTCAGAGCAAGAAAGGGACAAACACTTGTACTTTGAGTTTCATTCAGTACAGTTTTACTCTCAGTGTCTTTGCTTTGATCTGCCTACAGTCTGACATTGAAAAGTGTTTCTCTACATGTCTACCTTTATTTTCATGCCAGAAATCTCATGTGAAGGCAAGTGTGGGAATGAACTAATTCTATGGAAATATTATGCATACCATTGTAGCATTAGGAGTGGAAGCAGGACTCCAGAGAACATGTTGTAATCCATATTCTATGAAAATGTGTCCTTTGAAACTAGATAGTATTCAGGTTTCATTTATTTGTAAATCATCTGCTGAATACTCACACTAGTGTCTCCGTAGCTTCACCAGAACTCAACTGCCGGTTTGAACTCCCTTTCAAGTTCTTTTCTGTGAAGCTTAGGGCATGTGGGACCCAGAAATTGGGTGGCATTTTCTGAAGGAGTTGTCATGATCTGGAGTCAATGAACAGGACCTAAGGTCCTGTTCCAGGGCTGGCAACTTCCTTCCTTCTCCTAGAAGGCTGCAGAGTGTGCAGGTGCTTTCTAAAAGACAACCAAATCAGCTGGGTTGTTTTTATTGTTGGCTGCTTCTTGGAGTGCTCGTGCCTGGTGCAGTGTCAGTTGATGTTCAAATCTGAGTAAGTTGTCTTCCCTGGTTTTGGTTAAAATATGGAACACATTACCTTGCTTTGCGAAAGTGCCTTTACTGAGATCGTGGTTCAAAAGATCTCTAATTCTGTCTGGCCCTGGTCAGTAGTAAGCGTTTCTTAGTCCTGATCTTATTAGGAACTAGGAAAAGATAAAGTTCTCATGGGTAAAAAAAAAAAAAAAAAAAAAAAAAAACAAAAAAAAAAAAAACCAAAAAAAGATTTGACTTTTTGATGTG
>NW_010395319.1:0-17277 GCF_000710305.1 Buceros rhinoceros silvestris | reverse complement strand
AAAAAAAAAAAAAAAAAAAACAAAAAAACAAAAAAACCCAATCAACAGTTGTACTTTAGGGATGAGTGTGTGATAGGTTTTAATGTGTGGTTTATAGCTTCATGAGGTCACCTTCTTTAGACACAGTCCCATCGAAAGTAGAGCTGTATTATATGACATCTATCTTATCCGATCCTACCCTGCCATTGCTTCCATTGCCTCATTGTCCATATTAGTTCCTCCCGCTACTAAGAGATCATTGCAGATCCATAGGACACAGACCTTCTGGGAGGAGGCAGACAGGGAATCAAATGGGGAACAAAAGCTGATGTGGATTTTGAATTAACTGAAAGAGAGGGTCAGAGAAGATGGCTTCAGAGAAAACAAAGAACACTTTCATTTTTTAACTTAAAGGATCTCAGTCTAGTGCCAAAGCCATCTAACCCATCAATATATGAAGCTTCAGCTGAGAGAGGAGAGGAAGGCAAAAGCAGCAATAAGTAAGGAAGCAGGAAAAATATTTCTGTGACACTTTGAGGAGTCAGGAAAAATGAACATGTGCAGCCCGGAATGGTTAGGCACTCTGTGATGAGCAGCTGGGAGGAAAGCTAAGTGGCATCTGCGGTTAGTGTTACATTCGCAGATACCACCTTCCATTCAGAACAGGACTCAGAGCTCACTCAGATACAAGCTGATGACTGATCTCAGACTTGCCCTCTGCTGCTTTTTTTGGTGCCTACTACTGCTTTGTGCAGTATGTGCCTGGGCCCTGCAATGTGAGGTCAAAACATCACATGCTCACCAGAAGGCAGTGCAGAACAACAGCTATTGCTGTGACTTTGGCCAAAGCACACATCCTTTTAGGAAAAGCTTCCTTCGGTAGTGTGATACTGCCTGGGAAAGTCTTCTTCTGAGATATCCAGGGAGATTGTATTGCTTTTGTGAAATGAAGCATGCCCACGGGGAACTGGACTTTCTGTTCTGTACGAGTAAAGCAAACAGCAGTGTGGACTCTCGCCAACCTGCGATCCAGGTCATGGGGTACACACTGGCATAAAACCACTCTGAAGGTGCTTGGTAATTTGTAGCACTCTGCTAAAGTGAACAGTAGAGTTTTGAGCTCAGGATGAGCTTGCTGAAGTCTGGTATGGCAGCTGCCACGGTGTTGCAGTACAGTACAGCTACAGATCATGTTCTGATGGAGTCCAGTGGCTGGGCAGCTGAGGCTAGCCAAGCACATACGAGTTTCTACTGTGTTATCCTTACATCTACCTAGTGAAAATTATCTTAGAGTACCATCCCCATTTTTCTAGCATGTTTCTAGGGAAAAATAGAAAAAAATCATCTTTGTTTATATGGGAAGTAGTCAGTTTTGTGTGAATTCTGTGAATAGTGTGTTTATATTTTGAAATGACTTACATAAGCAAGTCAGCTAGCTAGTGTCTCAGATTCTGTTTTTTTTAGAAAACATTAATGACTGTAAAGCATATCTACAACTACAGTTTAATTTTGGGTATATGTTGTGTATTTTTGTGTGTTTATCACTTTTAGTTCAGATTCTAATTACAGTGTATGTACAACTATTAAAAACCTAAAGTAACGGAGTATTTCAGAGTTTCTTAATTCTTTGAGTGCATTCCACCCCACTGAAGCTGCACAAAAGCTGGCTTTTCTGTCATTTTTAACTCTAACGCAATAGTAATTCATCTGCTTCACTAGATTAAAAAAGTAATTATACTGTACTTAAATAAAATAACAAAGTCTCTGCTAAGCAGCATATCAAAAGAAATACTGATCTTTTTTATTTTCCACACTTACCCAAGTGTGTGAGGTGTCCTAAAGAGTGTGAAAGAACAAACTTTATGTTTTTAGAGACTGAATTTCTTTTCCAAAGTTAGAGTGAGTTCTTTTCAGGAAAGAAATACCTCACTTTTCCTAATGATGTTGAACTCATTAATGATGGAAATTCAGGGATGCTAGTGATTGAAGCATATATGTATTTGTTTCTGGGTGATTTGATAGCTTTTTCTTGAATAATTCAGACTATTTGCACTTATAATCGGACCATAAAAAACACCTCTGTATTTATTTGCAATTAGAGTATAGACTTTCTCATCTAATCTTTCCTGGAGAGGTTTAATCTGAAAACTGAGATGTGAATGATACAACAGGTAACAGCTATTTTGTAGTTACTGTACTTTATGTGTACTGAGGTTGTATTTTGAATATAGATTTAACTAGAGCTTTGTATTCCTTAATTTGTAAAGTGTAGATTTGTTCAGGGTACAAAAGCTTTGTCTTGGCGGCGTGGAAATGTAGCCTGCTTCTGAGTACTACAGATTACTACATCTGATACATAAAGCTAGAGACTCTTCAGTCATTCAGTTTGCTTTAAGGAGTATGTAATGAGTGTGTGTCATGTGAATTTAAAGTATCTTGTTTGAAATTTCATTTATGGGTTCTGAAATGCTGTTGCAATGTCAGGAACCTTCTTCCCTTTGATTTCACTTAATGGTTTGTTCTGTGAGACCTTATACTATGCTGTTTTGTTTTCTGCATTGATAACAAAAGCTAACTGCCATCAGAAACTTAAAGACCCTTCTGTTTTCTTCAAAACACACACCTTGTCTGTTACATTGTCATGCTATTTAATGTGTAATGCAGCTCATTGCTTCCTACTGTCATAGATGAAAAAAAGATTGTGAAGAGGTGAATCTGTCACTGTAAATCTGTTTGTTTAGTACAATGTAATGTAATGCTGGAATGTGGAAAGACTCCACGAGACTGTCAACAGTTATAATGAACCTCATGTATCTTGATCTTAAATTTCGTCTTTGGGTTTACAGGAGAGAGATGTTGATAAGAACATCAGTTCATAAGAATTTCTATAGATATAGATAGAATTTCTATTCTATTGAATCAGTAATGATGACTTAAGAAAATCAGTAGAAATACGAAGTGAAAGCTTAACAGGTGTTTGGGGTGAGAGTCTGTTCGTCCTGGAACATGTCCGAGTGACTCACACAAGTGTGAAAAGTGTACTAGCGAGTGGGGGTAAGATAAGCCATAGAAGATGGACTTTAGGAATCCCCAGTTACTGAGTGGAGAATATTAATTATGTGTTATACCTTGTATTAAAAAAAAAAATTGTTGTGCTTTTATTGTGTGGAGGAAGGGTAGTACTGGCCATTAAGTAGAGGCTTTCATGTGTGGCTTGTCACAGAACTGTCTGACAGGAATCATGAGTTCTGATGGAGTTAGTGTGGTTATTCAAATAAGGAAAGGTTTTGGCATGAGAACTGGCTGCTACCACAGAAGGGAAACATGGACATGAAGGGCTCATTTCTGACTTACCTTATGGAGCAAGAGAACAGCCTCAGTGTTGGTGAGAGTAGCATTTGAACCCTGATATAACGCTCCATTAGTACATGTGACTGTTTTATTAAATGTGTTGGCATGACAGAATAAATGTGCCATTCCATAATAAAAGCTCTACCTACTGATGAACACAATGACAGAAGGTCAGTTTCTGATGACTATGGAACAGCCTTGTGCTGAACCTCCTTTTTAAGGAACTATTGGGCATAATATGTGAAAATTTCAGTAGATTTATCTATGAGAGAGTGCTCAAACCCACCAATGTGTTCTACCGATTACTTGATGATTCCATCAGGTTTTCTAATTGGAAGTTAACAGAAAAAAAGTGTTAAGGGTTTTTTTATTGCATAGCCACACAGCATACTGTAACCAGAAAGACACAAACTCTTGCTTGCATTAACTGTTTTAAACTGGCCATTTGGGTTTAGAATAGAAATATAAATTCTTGTCAGACTAGTTCAGGCCTAGTGATTTCCACTCCCTGTCCCTCCTCAGTTCTCTGCACCTAAACTCTCTGATGTAAGGAATAGATATTTTTCTAACAAACACTTTCTATCTTATGTCTGTATGGTATTAGGCCAAAGAAACCTATGCTGACAGCTGGATTCCTAGACTCTCTGTAGTAGCAGTAAATAGGCAGGCATAGTAGCTGCTCCGCACTTTGAGAAAATGTCTGTCTCAAAATGAACTTGTTTAAAAAATACTGTTCCAGAATAATACTGTTATTAAAAAGAGTATTTTTTTGCAACTAAAATACTTATTTCCTGAATGAATCCATACTAATGCTACATAAACAATCCAAATCACTTCTGTTTTGACAGGAAATTTTTGAGCTGCCTTTTCCTGACATACTTTTCATTTTATATTCTTTCAGGAGAAAACTTAGCTGATTCTCATCAGAGTACATCAAATAGAGCACTCCTTCTGGTAAGAATATCTGATTATTTACCTTGTGTTATACAACACAGTTCTCTGGAATCTGACACATTCAGCTGGTTTTTATTTACAGTAACTGCATTTAACAGCTCCATCTTCTTTCCAGCAGCACTTTAATTCTTTTTATTCCTTTGTTCCTGCCTCCCCTGCTTTCTGAATTTCTTCTGCAACTTCATGAACAATGCTGCAAATCTTTCTACAGTCAGTAATTCAGGCAGTCACAAGCAGTACGTGGTATGTGACATCCAGGACATCCAAGATCTACCTTTTTTATCCTTTTGTGCTTCTATTCATTCCATGAAGTTTTGGGCATCATTAGTAGCATCAAAAATGACTGTGTTGCCCTGTCAAGCCAAATATAATAATAAGTTGGCAGTGGAAGAGGAAAACGTTCAGGAAACCCCTTGCTAACTCCAGTGTTCTGCCACTGAACATACTGTGGCATACTTTCCAGTGTCCTGTCCTGCCTCTTTTGAGAAGAATGCTGTTTCTAGTTCACTGATCATTGCATCCAACTTCTTTTAATTAAAAAGTAACTTAGGATGGGTTTGAAACCACTGTCTATTTAATGATGTCTTATTTTGCTTTCTGGTTTTTGGATAATTAAACTTCATGCCCTGATGTAGAATACTGTTGTTGCACTTATTTCTGATTCAGTAACACGTACAGCTTCTGGATTACATGAGGGTGGAAATAGTGCTGGTACCTCAGGACCTACCATTTTACTACTCTTCTTGTTCTGTAGATCCAGAAGCTGGCTGACAAAGGAATTTTGTGTCTAACCTTGAGGGGAAATTAGTAATGGATTACTGTGAAACTGGCTGAGCACTTTGCCTTTTCACATTTAAGAGTTGTGCTTGTTGACTTTCTGATACATTCCCTTTTCTTCCTTTTTAGAGGAAAACTAAATAAGAAACTTATGAAAAAAGTAGACTTAATATGTTCTTTAATACAAATACTAGAGATCCAAGTATTTGAGTTAATAGGAGTAAGAGAGCATGAGTAAGGGAAGCAACTGGTATATGCAGAAGGCACCTTTGCAAAGCTGCCCTTGACCGTGTACCCTTCGTTCTTACTTGAATTACTCTTCTGTGAGGCAAGTAAATGATAGATTCCAACGTAGCACAGAACTACCCAGCAGATGTGCTTTGGTTGGTTTTACCTGTTCTAATAATTTCTAGTGCTTCACTTGCTACTTTGGACAAAATTTTTTACATCTTCTGGCTCTTAGAATTACTTGGATGTATTGCATCTGTGGTTATAACTATCTTTCTTTGATTCTCCCTACTGATGAACTGTTAGAATTGAGGAGGGGAGGAAGCTTCTGTTTCAAGTTCTTAAAAACAGCATGAAGGAATGTATTCTAGATCAATTTCTGAAGTGGGCTGTGTCTCTTCTTTTGACTAGCCCATGTTTATAAATGGAGTGCTAACTGCAGTATTAGGTGGCCACTGGGGATCAGAGATGCCCAGACAATAGCTATGAAGCATTGTGCAATTCTCCAGGAAGGGACCAATTATTAAATACATAACTTAAAAGCGAGCTATGCTTACAGAGGTGCATTATTCCCTGCTAAATGTATGCCCTCATATTTCAGTGTAAAACATTTAAGTGCATAGTGTGTAAACTCATTTCAGGTTAAAAAAAAAAACCCTGACAAAACCAGACTAAAACAACCACCCAAATGTTATGTACCAGCACTCCACTACATTAGCAAATTGACTCTGAATTACAGAAAAGTTCAGAAGATGACAGTGGTGCTCTCTCGATGCAGATATATGTAAGAAATAGCACTGAGCTGAAAATACTACAATTGAATCATGTGAAGAGGATTAACAGACATAATACTTGATGTCAAAATGCACTTTTGGATTTTATGGATCTATAGAAACTTTTTTCATGTGCACAGAAATAGAAAATTTGAATGCTGACTTTAAGTGAGAACCAGTCATTTTAGCCGTGTAAGTTGGAGGGTCCAGCTTTTTCATTTTTTATTTGCTGGTGATAACAAATTTTTTCTTTTTAATTTAGCAGTCTAGGAGAAAGGGGTTTTTTATTATTGTTTTTAATGAACGTCTGATGCCTTGAGTTGCTTGCTTCCCATTACAATCAGATAATTTATTCCAAGAACACAAACTTAATTCTAGTGTCATAACTGGAACTGCAATCTGTGGTAAGAGCTTCATTCTGTTGTGTATGGGGATGATCTCTTGAAGTCCTTCCAATCTGAAATGTTCCACAACTCTGCGATTCATATCAAAGTACAGTTCTGAGGGCCTCATATTGATGAACAGTTTGCCATTGACCGTGATAGTTTGAACTATGCCCTCTGGAATCCATGAACAATTGTGATCAGTGCGCTTCAAATGGGAAACATGGCATGTCTCAGCAGCCCCTCAACACCCTACATGTAGTTACTGACAGGGAAATCTCCTCTCTAAAGCTAGGCTCTGTGCCTGACTTGAAGTTTTGGGGAATCATATTTATGCATTTAGAAAAACACTAAAACTGAAGATTTGCTTCAAGAACAGTACAGAACTGAGTTGTTTTCATAGTTGATATTAACCATAATTGCCTGTGGTCAGGCAATTTACAGATCTGCCTTGTAAGGTCCAGCATACATAAATCTTGGGGATGAACAAACGGAAAATTCAGATGAGTATGTAGGTACTCACCAGCCCATCTTCCTTGGGCTTCACTACCTTTCATCATAGCAAAAGTGGCGAAAGCATTTATTTTTTTATTTGAGTTGGCCTGTGGAGTAACTCTTCATCTAGAATTTTTGTATTTGGGT
This sequence comes from Buceros rhinoceros silvestris, assembly GCF_000710305.1. Classification (NCBI taxonomy): domain Eukaryota; kingdom Metazoa; phylum Chordata; class Aves; order Bucerotiformes; family Bucerotidae; genus Buceros; species Buceros rhinoceros. The sequence goes on along the minus strand of NW_010395319.1, from coordinate 10,190 downwards.
GAAAGTTGGGCTAGGTAGCACTTAAACCTATCTTTTTGCTCTTCAAGGTGAGCTTTCCTTGCAGTTTAGTCCCATAAGACAAAGTCTTTGCCTTCTTTCTTCTTACCATACAGAGGTGTAGTCAAGGAAAGCATGTGCCTTCTACTGCCTTGAGTACGTTTGTGTCAGTTGGTAGTCACTCTAGTTCCACTAACTCCATAAATCCAATCCAGTGATAGGTATTTAACCTTATTGTTAGTACTCCTTACACCATCATTTATCCAGTGATCTCCTATTACAAACAACTAATTGACTAAGCTTCAAGACATAACACTTCTGGGAAATGTAAGAAATGTACAGGAGTCACTGATGTGCAGCAATCTTTGGAATAAGAAATGGCAACTCTTCAGCTGTGTGCCCTGAGATGATCACTATACCCAACAACTGTGAAGCTTCATTCAGAATTTAGGGATCTGAGGTTGTAAATATTAAGTAGCATTTGTCTGGTGTGTTTAGGTCAAATAACAGTCTCCTTCTAACAAAATGAACTGGGAAAAAATTATCAAACTCAAGTGCTGGGATTCTGTTTTCTGCTTTTGAACAAAAACCAGAACAAAAAAACACAAACCAAAAAACCCCAAAACAACCTGTACAAAACAGGTTGTTGTGGAGACTTTGTCTGAAATGACTAAGTATCACTTGCTAAATGAGTGATACACCCTCTGCATTACCTAGATAGGGATTTGAAGTCTCTCCAATGCTCACTGAAGTTGGCTCATGGTATTTGACAGCGTGTTGGCTCATGACGCAAGATAAGCTCAAATGCCTAGGATACTTCAGACATATAACTTGATATCAACAGGTGACACTTTGTACCACTGCGACTTAAATCCCTCAAATTGTTTGGCATCAACAGGAGAGAAGTAGTTGACGTTATTAATAGGGTATTGAATGAAGAAGCACCTGTTTGTCCAGATGTTTGTGTGGATAGGTATGTTGACACTTCCACTACATAAAACAATCCATGATCTTTTGTTTACAGTCTTAAACTGGGTGTTCTTCAAACTTGAAATAAATCAGTTTTAAATTACAAAGCTTCAAAAGGCAGGATTAAAAAATCCCAGCATTAGCTAATCTTTGTATTTAAAAAAACCCAGTATCTTGAAACATCAGGATTGATGCAACTCCAACTGAAATCAGTTAATGAAATAAATGAACTTTCCTGAAAATTTTTTCTAAGTCACTGTTTTTGTAGGGACAAACTATTAATTTTACTGTTGCCCTGAAGGAAAGTTAAACTGGACTAGGTTAAGATCCTGATTCTCTTCTGAAACATACAACCACTGTGACTTTGTCACTGGGCTAGCACAGAACTACTCTGGCAAGAGACAAGTTCCCTTGTGAGCGATTGACTGCTGTAGTAGCAGGAAGAAGGGAAGAACCCCACTATGAGGAGTTTTTCATGTGTTTACAAACAAGCGAATTATAAGTACGATTGATGTGAAGGTGTAGGTCAGTTTTTCTCAGACTACAGCATGTCAACTTCAAGTGTTGTTCAGTGCTTTCTCAGTTCATTTAATCAAATGGAAAAAATTCCTCTCTCTCAGAAAAGCTGGCGGCAGCCTGGTTTCTCTAGGATAAGGCCAGAAGTAAAGCACAGCTGCAGTTCTTGTCTCATATGAAGAGCAGCGGACAAAAATTTTCTAGCTACCTTCAGTTTTGGGTCTTATGCTTTTACCAGGGAGATCAAAAGTTGCGGGACATAGTTGTGAGAACAATGTTGGGTTTAGACTATTGAATCAGGGTGAGGTTTGCGCTTTCAACCTTTTTAAGAAGAAGAATCTTTGTGCCGAGTTGATAAACCAGTAAGTGAGAATGCATTTCAGTAGGACTTGTAATTTTAACATTAAATCTCTTGAAAATCCCATCTTAGAATCATGAAATTATGTCAGTTTTTATGTAAAAGGAAAGATTTGTATTACTTCCAATGACTAACCTCCATAGAAATGCTTCCTAATAAAAGAGAATACTAATAATTTTAAAGGAATAATTAAAAGTGTGGGAGGAAGGGGTATTGAGTGAGGAGCCTTTGTGCTAATCCTTGAGAAATCATAAGGAAAGGAAGAGCTAACACTGTTTATGTTCACAGTCCTGTCAGAACTAAACGAAACGAGGAGGCTGTGAAAGATGTGATAATAGCTCAGAAAGGATCACATCCTTCCTGGTGAACATGAACCATTATCAGTTAGGTGGTGTTTATTGTTTTGATTAGCTGCAGTGCTCCTGAACTGTAAGAACTACAGCACAAATGTCTCCTTATTCCGTAACGTGAAGTAGCAGCAGCAGGGCCCTGAGGTTTTGAGACAGCAATAATGCTGGCACCCACCACGACAAGTTGCCTGTTTCTGTAGCTGGTTCCCGTACACATAGTCACACTTTCATGGTAACTCCTCTTTTCCCCACTTGGATTTTTCTTTGGCTTAAACTTAACAGCATTTTGTTAGAGCAGAGCTTCCTCTCCAGAAGTGGTTTGTGTTGTGTGGGTGGTTTTTTTGACCCTCTGTCTCTCCCCAGCTGTTATAATAATCCATTTTCTGTTCCTGGTTTGTTTCCATGAGATGAAATCATGATCTGCTCTTTGCAATATCGCAGAATAATGACATCATGCATGCACAGAGAGCAACCCCTGTCTTACTGAGCTTTTTATTTCTCCAAAACCATTAATAACACTTGTGGCCCTTTCTTAGGGTAAGGCAGTACAAACTGAGGTGAAACAGTGCTCTGGTTTGTGTGGTATGGACATGTACAAAAAATTTGGGAGGGAAAAAAAATTAACTACCTTGTGTTAAACCAGTTAGTCTTCAGCCTTTGTCCAAACCATAGGAGGCAAGATGCAATTCTCAGACTCAAAAGGTGTGTTATTGAAAAAAATCCATTGTTTGGGTTCATGTTTTTGGGTGTCCAACACCTTAGGCGTAAGGTATGGACTTCAGACCTTTCTGTAACTAGAAAATGCCTGGAGCATAAGTCAAGGTTAAATGATATGAATTGTCTAAATTTTCATCTTAATCGTGGCTTGATAGGGGAACGCTAAAGTTCTCCCGTCAACAGGGATTGCTCCCTTGTGACATTCCTTTTTGAAATCCTAAAACTTCAACCTCTGCATCAATTACATTGCATGTCCGCAAATGGATTATCTTTCCTATATAAGTGAGTAGTCAAGAAAAGAAGTTGAATAAAATTAAATACCATGAAGCAGCAAAGATGACTAGTTAAATAACTTTGCAGAGGTAGCTTCACTATTAAACTCTGATTTATCTGGTATTTTTCAACTGAACATAGGAGAAAAAACAGGAAGTGGTATTTCACGTGAGATAAACCTTAATAGATCTGATGGCAAAAGAAATAAAATTTTAGCTTCTCAAAATGCTTAGAATGTCTCCTTTCTCTTCAAACTGAAGGTGAGGCAGGGTGGTGGAGGGATGTTGATGTGGGATTTTTCTTTTTAGTGAACTGCAGTGCAGGTGAAAAAGATTAGACTAACAGTTGGGGACCTGATCATTACACATAGCAATGGTAATAATGTTCTTGTTGTCCTCATCTGTAAATTTAAAGTACAGTAAAAAACTGATGCTTGGAAAAGCAGTGTTTTCTGGTATAAATTTTGAAATTTAAGTCTTAGGCTACATTTTCAGCTGAGGTAAGAAACATGCTTCTCAAGTTCTGGAAAGAAATAATGAAGTGATTTTTTTTTTTTTTGCAGCGGTTTGGCATTTAAATAGAAGTAGTTCTTTTCAATGAATTTAAAGTTAAAATGTCACTTTGTTTTTGTTTAAAAAAACCAAAATGACATTTTAAAATGAAATAAAATCATTTTGAATCAATGTTAATATGAAAGGTCACTTTGTTTTCATTGCCAAAAAATCCCTCTGGAACAGATATTTCATAGTTAAGCAGGAACTGGTATGTTTTCAAAATGTCTTATAAGAAAATGTAAATTAATTTATAGTATAAGCATCAGTGTTGAAACACTGCATGTGAAATATGTTGTTTGGCTCTATCAAAAACAGATATTGTTTGAAATTTGTGTCTTTGCTGTCTTGGAAATATTTCGCTGTCTTTGCAGTTCAAGTTTTGTTAGAAATGTGAGTATAGGGCTTCTGTCAACAGTATGGCTACAGCTTCTACCTGTGATGCTGGGCAGGCTGCTGCACCTTTCCACGCCTGTTAAGTGATCCCACTCACATGGGAATCCATCTCTCCTGATTTCAAGTTTCCGTTTTGGATGCCAGAACCCAATGGTTTGCACAATGGCTGATATTACCCGTGTGACACAGAAGGTCCTTCCCTGTCATGTAATGGTCAGTCACGGTGTGGAGAGAGTCTTTCTTCCTAATCTCAATCCTGCAGTAAATTCACAGCTGTTGCACTCTGAGTGTGCAGCTAGGGAATCTACAAATAAAGACAAGTTTATGCTCACTTGTGGAGGAGTTAAAAACGTTGGGTGGCTCACTCTGTCTTTTACTTGTTTCATTTCCCGAATGAGATAGTCTCAAACTGTCCTTTGCAGTGTACTCTTGCTCATACTACAGAAGTATTTACCATTTTTCTTAGCTTTTACAAGTAATTAACAAAGATGCAATTTTGTGCTTAATGAGCAGCTGAGCACTGAACCTTTAATAAAAAAGCTTCCACTCTCCAAATACTAATTATTCTTTCAAGTTAAAGTATTTTAACCAAAGCACACAATTTTAAACACCCAACTCAAAATACTTTCCCTTTTCACATGGTCATATTACCCAGTTTCTTTGAAGAGTCATGTGCAGCATAGTTCAAAGAGGCAAATAAGCCCAAGGAGACTTGATGGTTTCCTTATTTGGTTGTTTCTGTATGCTGCTCTTACTATCTGCAGTGTCCGGTAGCTTGTCACATGAAGCTGTTGCTAGTCTAGCACTAGCTGGAGATTGACCAGCTTTTCCCTTTCGCTGTCTGCCCTAAAAAGCTATTTTACTGGCATTGTTTTCCTGTTAGTTTACCGTCAGGCTGGCTCTGGCCACCTGCCTGTGCACCATCGCAGCAGGAACCACCATCTTGTTGAGCCCCCCATCTCTGCTGCTATTGGGACTAACCTTGGCTTTAGAGCAGTCGCTTCAGGGCCTTGGTCCTCAAGAGATTTGAGTATTTCCAAGAGCAGGGATACCTTCTGTATCTCCTTGTCTGGGGTGATGAAAATGTTCAGTGTCAACAGCAGGAAGCAAATTACAACCTCTGGTGTCTATTTCCAATTAATTACAAGGGATATTTTGCAGGAACTTTTCCAGTTTAGGGTTTTTGTCAAACTAGTCAATGAAAGAAGATAAATTGTTGTATTTCTCCACAGTTTCCACTTGAAAAGAGGGAAAAGAAAAACTCCAGCTAAGTTCATAAGTTTTTCATTTGAGGTCTTTTTGGTATCTCTAGGAGCTTTTAAGTACACTTTAACATTTCTTGGTTGTTATTGAACTCAAGCAGTACATGTTCAAAACCAGTACTTTAAACATCAGAAGAAAAAAAATAAGCTTAGACAAATCAGGTTGGACAATATGCTGCACTCACATGGTGAATTTTGCAGAGAAGAGCCATGCGGGTGCTTACAGATGAGCTGCTTTGCCAGTAAGCAGTGGTGTAAATGCAAGATAGAAATGATCTTGACAGGTTTGATTTATCTTTAGCTAGGTTCATACTATTCAACAGGGAAACACAAGCCATATATAATGAACATTTCAACAGGAAAACAGGCAAAAGAAATCTTCCAGTGTGCCCACCTATCCTGTTCAGGTGAATAGCAGCTTGTGCTCCTGCCTGCTGGCAACTGCAGTGGATGTGCCTGGCAGAGGGGGAAGTCGCTTCCCTAGTATGGAGAGGTGGGAGCTCACTGAGTGGCTTTGCTGCCTTGAAGCCTCCGCTTCAGTAAGAAGTGTGCCAGTTTTCATGGGTACAGGAAATGCAGCTGGTTTGCATACTGTTTTGTTTGGGGTTTTTTTGCAGGCAAACCCTGTAACAAATACTAAATGTTCTTTCATTGTCCAGTTAACATCAGTGTTTCTAAGAATGAAAAAGGGTTTAAGTAAGCTGAGGGCAATGCTGTTAGCAATGTCAGCAACTGGAGAAATAGGGAGAAAGGTGTGATTATGGCATGCAGTAATTATCCAGCGACACTGGTGTACCTGTTTTGCAAACCTATAGGCATGCAGCGGGCCAACATAGTTGCACAGTATGTTGGTTTCTACTTGTTTTTTCAGCATTGGGTGCAACAGTATGACTTAGTAGAGGTTTTTTCTTCACTTCACTGGAAACACTGAGAGTGAATAATGTGGGATCCCATGCCCTTATGATGGGGCATGTCAGTTTTCTTTCAGCTACCCTGTTCTAGCAGTCAGTCACTTCTGCTAAAAACATGCTAATAGTATTTCACAGTTGGGTAACGACAGCAGTATGCTGAAATCTATCCCTAAATTTCCAAATATGTAGAATGAAACACGTGATGTTCTGTCCCTATAATTTTCCTATTAAGAATGAAAATAGACCATAAGATTGAACTAGACAGAAACATTGGTAAGATATTTGAGTTCTACTTAACTGCTGAGCACCTAAAGCCATAAATAAATAAAAACAAAAAAATATTCAACTTGTCAGCCTCTGGGAGAAACAGCCTTCTGTTGTTGCAGCCCTGTAGGTAGTAACATTAAAGTGTTAGTAGAAATACGAAAGTGAAAATACTCTAGAATTTGTTTTTTCTTTTCCTTTTTAGTCACACTTAGATTTTGCATTCATTTCATAGCCCTGTTTGAACAAGCTGGAGGGCTGAGCTGCTGATGAAAAGTTAATACGTGTTGTGTTTATGTATGTGTAAGGAATGCAACATGGAGATAGATATAGATATAGCTATGCTTTTGCTAGGGAACCTGAGCATACTAAAAAGTGCTCAAATAGGGAGAACATTTTGTCCTATTTGCTTTATTTCTTGATACCTTCTTGAAACAAGGCGTGTGTGTAAAAATGCGTCTTGAAGATCATAAATTTATAGACAAGATACTGTTATTTTTTATATTTTATTGGTGGTTATAGTATACTGTAATAGATTCTCTTAGTGCTGTCTAATCTTAGAACTGTACTGTAGAGCAGTACCTCTATGAATTATTAATCCCTAAAAGGGTCATATCAGAGAACATTTTCAATGGGATGGTTAGAAAAATAAAAGTGCAGCACTGGGCAGAGAAGTGACTGCTTAAATGGGAGAAAAACCTCTTAGCTAGCATAAAAACTGTATGGTATTGCGTTACATTTGCCTTTTTCAGGAGTTGTATGTATGCATGTTCTGTCCTCAAAGGCTTGAGTGTTTCTACTTTTTTCTTTCATTCTTTTCATTCTTTTAACTTGTCAGGATCCAAATGTGCTTTCTATTTCAGTCTGCATTGTCAGCTGAATTCTAATCCAAAAGCAATTGGCAAAGACAAAACTAGGAAGATGGGGACTTTTTTATAATACTCAGAGCTAATTTTGTCACAAATACACTAATTTTATTAAGGGGAAAAATAAATAGTTATCAAACCATCTATAATTGCATACAGTCTCTATTCTGTCCAGTATAATTCAGCCTTAAGTTATGAGAAGCAGGCAGCCTTCTAGAAATGCTCAGCAGCATTTGTTTGGTTTTTTCAAATGACTTGTAAGAAAAGGATGTGCCATTGAACTTGCTTTACTGCTAACGTGTGCTACAGAATATGGTGTTTGCATTAGCAGTTTGGGGCTGGCCATGTTCTCAAGCCAGGGAATGATATGTAAATACCTTTCTGCAGCAGGCTAAAATAACTCAGGGACTGTACTGAAACGGGTGGGGAGTACTGAAGCAGTGCTCCAGCTCTTGGGAAGAAGCTGTAGTGACAGTCAGCTGGAGAGATTAATTTGCATCTTTAACTAGCAAGGCTGTTTCTGAAGTGAGCACCCGATCACAGCTTCAGGTTTATGAGGTGATATTCTGTGTTGTGTTGAAAGCACTGACTGTAATCAGGTGAGGAGTTCCTCTGTGGCTTCCTCTTAGTTATTTATATTCTATCTATACAGTTCTAATGAGAGTCTCCTGAAGGCTGGTACTTTGGATATGCTATATCTTTGTTAGCTACAATTGTGTCAATAGTTTTAATTTAGTATTGGTTAAGAGGAGATCATATCATGAAAATACATTTCATGTGATCTTTTAAAGTTAACTGTAAACTTAGGCCCATGGTGCAGAGGCTGTAAAGCAAGTTGAAAAATTTTCACGTTTTGGTGGTTTTATTTGAATATGGTAGAATGAAAAAATGTAACGAATGTGTTTCAGTACAAACAAAAGAGTGCTACAGGTTACAGTTATAGTTGTTAAGCATGTTTTTCTTTATTGCCTATTACTCTTTGAATCCCTAATAGTTTTTGCATATTTATCATACTGATGGTGCTTTATAGAAAGACAGAACTTCTAAACTCAGCTGCTTCTTTATGAGGGGCAGAATATTTCTTGTATTTCACCTGATCTTCCCATCCTAGAGGATCTGGTGGAAGGCTTTCCTGGAGGGAAATACGCCGGATAGTAAACATGCCATCTTAATAGCTACATTGGACTCAATGATCCTAAAGGTCCCTTCCAACACGATTCTGTGATTATCAATATTTCCTGATAAACTGTTTCCAGACTGTTGAGTTTTCTTGTGGTTACAAACTGTTGGAGTTGTCGTAAGCTTTGCTGAGATGAGTAGAGAGCAGACCCCACCACTGCACAGCTTGGCACGTGTGTGCTACAAAGCACCTAGACTGCTTCAAGCTTGGCCAGGCCTGTGCCTCATGAAAGTCGACAGCAAGAACGCAGAGAGAAGCTTGGGACCCTTCAACTTAGCACAGAGAACCCCACAGGAACTTAAGTTTTGCATTTCAGAAGTATTTAGACATGAAACTATTCTTCAGTTGCTGATTTCAGCCAGTTAGACACTCAGTTTTGGGGTTTGTGCATTAATTGAATTTTTATTGAATTCATTTCTGTATTTTGCTGAATTTTTGCCTTCCCAGTGTGTGAAAACCTGTTAAGTTTCCCAAGGAGTTATAAAACTAATAGGTAGGAGGGACTATTGATTGAACACTTCCTATGTAGTAAAGAGGCTACTACTAATTAAACTTTGAGTTCTGTGCTAAGACACACAGATTATTAGGTTCCTGTAGGTTTTTGTTAAGGCATATCTGTTATTTGCTGGGGAAAAATGGTTTGCATAAACTCTGTTCATCCACTTAATTTTGAAGATTTTTCAGGACACTTATGTCCACTCTGAAAGTTACATCTTCCAAAGGAAACCTCTGAATGTGCGAGAACAGGCAGTGGCTGCACAGCCACTTGAAGTGTTTGTCCTACATGCAGAGTGGCCACAGTCAATGTAGATTAGTAGGATATTTTTGTGATGTAAACGTATGGAACATGGATGACGCCTTTGGTCACCTCTGCAGACTAATGTGTGACACTGGCAAACAGAAAAGTTAGAGCTATGTTGATATATATCATTTATATAATGATATAAATGTTGATATAAATGATATAGATCTGCACCTTCTCACATTGACCTGCAATAATAACAAGCAGATATTTTATGCTTAATATTTGCTTGTGGAGATTATTACCCTGGGTTTAGATAATATGTTTATGCTAGGAAAAATATTAAACATGATTAAAAGACCTCCTTCGGAGAGTCTTCTCCCTGGCCAGTGAGTTCGTGTGAAAGCTTTATTGACAGCTTGACCTTGAAAATAACAGGAAATGGTCCTTTCTGACACTTCATTTACCTATCACTTTATTAGCTGAGGGAATCGGGCACAGAAAAGCATTAACTAGACATAATTAATTTGATGACATCAATCAACCTCTATTTAACTAGTACAATCAAGTGCTGTAATTTGTTTCCAAAAATGATAAAAGATACAGTACTTTGTAACCAATGACAAAAGGAAGAAAAATCCAGTGGACATTATAACAGAAATTTGCCCTGTGTTACAGGAATGTCCACAATGAAGCTGCTGAAAATAGTAGCCACTATTTCGTGTTTGTATGTGCTGCCTTGTGCCTAAAATGGCAGGCAGTGCACAGCATGTTTAGTCACAGCGATCTGCTGTGCTTGTGAAGAACTGGGGAGATGTCATAGGTTTTCTTGGGGGGG
>NW_010395318.1:4693-5075 GCF_000710305.1 Buceros rhinoceros silvestris | reverse complement strand
GCCACGTGGGGGCAGTGCAAATGATCCAGTTGGTGGAGTTTCTCCCCAATCCCATCGCGGCTTTTCTGCAGCAGCAGCTCTTGGGCAGGATCAGGTGGTTTTCCCACTTTTTTTGCCCATCGGGGTGATGCCACCAAGGAGCAGCACTTGCCATCTTGCGTTCCAGCATCCGGCTGTGCCGGGGAAGCTCGGCTGCCCCATTCCAGACATCTGGAAACCATGAGGGTGGCAGGAGTGGACTGTGGGTTGGTTTTACTCCCCCCAGATAGTTGGGTTTTAAACGTGCACTTGATGTCGCGCAGAGGAAGGGGCTGTTTGGGACAGCTCCAGGCAGGGGAGCTGCCAGGGAGGAAAAGCGAAAAAAGGCGGAAGAGGGAAAGGG
>NW_010395318.1:4158-4553 GCF_000710305.1 Buceros rhinoceros silvestris | reverse complement strand
GGGTTTGGTTGGTTTTTTTCCCTGACACCTTCCTGCCCTCGCGGGCTGGGGGTGGCTTGGCAACTCTGTGCCCACCTTGGGACTCCTGAGGCCGTGGGGATCTCTGGGGTTTGGGTTTTAAAGCCTTGGGGCACCTCGTGCACATCTCAAAGATGACTTTTGGGCGATGCCGCAGTTCGGCCACGAGTCGCCGGGCCACAGGGGTGAATTCAGTGATTGCTGCCGGGCACAGAGAGAGCTGGGAGCCACCGCTGGGGGACATCCACCCACCCCAAGGGACACCCAGGCTGGGGGACATCCACCTGGCCAGGGGGACCTCCACGATGGGGGACATCCACCCACCCCAAGGGACTCCCATCCTCGGAGACAGCCACCTAGCCCGGGGAACGTCCACC
>NW_010395318.1:2952-3241 GCF_000710305.1 Buceros rhinoceros silvestris | reverse complement strand
GCGTCGTTGGTTGGAGGGGTGGATGCTGCCTGTGGTTGTTTTCCCCGCCGGGGGTAGCCCAGGGGTCCCTGTCAGCCCCCCCGGAGGGTGACAGTGAGTGTGCAACATGCGCAGGGCATGTCCTACCCTTGGGGTGTGTTACGTGTCACACGTACAGATCACGTTATGGCAGAGGGGGTGTCACAGAGCGGGTGTCCCCTGCAGCAGCGGTGCCGGGCGCGATGTCGGGTGTGCTGCGGGGCGCCGGCGCTGGGGCTGTGCTCGGGGGTGTTGGGATGGGTGTTGCTGC
>NW_010395318.1:2348-2761 GCF_000710305.1 Buceros rhinoceros silvestris | reverse complement strand
GTGCTGGTGGTGCGTGGCACCGGGCGGGGGGTGCTGCACCCCGGGGTGTGTTACAGGGTGCATTAGAGGTCTGGAGCCACACAGATGGGTGCGGGTGCCCTGTGCTGCCCCAGGACGGGGGCTGAGCCCTGCAGTAGCTGCCCTGCGCGGGGCTTTCCCAGGGTTTCCCGATGGCCGTGCTGGGGCCCCTGCGCTGCCAGGTCCCCACCTTTGGGAGCAGAGATGCACCGACAGGGGTTTGTGCTCGGGCAAAAGGCTCAGGCTCGGCTCCCCATGCCTGTTCGTGCCCCCTTTGCCATTGCCTCGCTCTCCTCAGCCCTGGGCTTTTCTTCTTAAAACTCGCAATAATCTGAAGTAACTGGATTAACCTCCCGTCCCCTCCCTGTGGGCAGCTGGGCTGGAGCCCTGCCACC
>NW_010395318.1:1779-2088 GCF_000710305.1 Buceros rhinoceros silvestris | reverse complement strand
CGAAAGCCAGACTTGTCCTCCCGGCCGCGGCACGTGAGTGTTGCCCATCGCCTCGGTGGGGCTGGAATCGTGCAGAAGAGGGGGCTCAGGCCTGGGGTTTGGCTCGGGTTCACATTTACAGCAGTGTCACTCTTGTTTACTCTGCGGAGAAATAAATGAGACCGCAGACTTTTGCAGTCGCTGGGCAGGCTCTCTTTGCAGCCTGGGATGGATGGGTTTTCTCCCCTTGGCCCTCTTCCCAGAAAAAGCAAATCATAAACAGAAGGAGAATATTGGTGTCATGTCCTGGGCATTAACCAACGCGAGGGA
>NW_010395318.1:0-873 GCF_000710305.1 Buceros rhinoceros silvestris | reverse complement strand
ACCGCCAGCGGGAGTTTGCACCACCGGGTTGGGATGCAAATGGAAAAGACGGTCCCAAATAAGCAGCCGGGGGAAGCGGAGTGGGCGCAGGACGGGGCCACCGATGGGTGGCCGTCGGCAGAGCGGGGCCATGCTCGCGGCAGATAAGCGCCTCCCTCTTGACTTTAAAAATAACCAAACGCACCCAAATCTAATAATAATAACGGCCCTCTCAAAGGCTTGGGTGCTTTCCAGTTCTCACTACTATAAAACTAAAATTAGTTTTGTGGCAGAAGTCTCCAGTAAAAAAAAAAAAAAGGAGGCACCAGAGCAATAAAGCGAGGTGAGGTGTTGCAGAAGCAGAGCAGGACCGGGCTGAGGAGGAGGAGGGTTTGCATCCAGGTCACCTGGAGTCGCCTCCCCTTGCGTTCTGCTGAGCCCGAGGAGGTGGCTGGGAGGCGTCGGGGCTGCGGCATTTCCCCGAGTGGCTGTTCGCACCCTGGTCTGCTAGGGGGTTTTGCGGTGTCTGGGGATTTATGGTGCGGGGGGTGTGAAGGGGTTGAGGGTTCTCCTCGCCCAAGGGCACCCTCCTCTGGCTGGGTCTCACTGGGAGCAGTGGGGAGGTGAGGGGGCTCAGGAGCAGGCAGAGGGGTGCTTAGACACCCTGAACCCGCTCTCAGACCTTCCAGCTGCAAACCACCCGCCATAGGCAGCGCAAATCCCACTCCCAACCCTATAAAACCAGGAGCGCTGGGGAAAACACCCAGTGCCCCGCATGTGTTACGAACCACCAGAAGAGCCCCGATCGGTGCTTTTATCGCTTGATTTTTCTTTCACCCGGCCGGCCGCTGAGCCCGGGCAGTGCCGGGCTGTGGGGAAGAGCCTGACACCGGC
>NW_010395317.1:0-338 GCF_000710305.1 Buceros rhinoceros silvestris | reverse complement strand
ATGGATTGGGATGGGCCTGTTCACGGGGAGCTGCTGCACCCATGGGTGCCACCTCCCAGTCATGGGTGCTGCCAGCCCTCAAGGTGCAGCCTCCCCCATCTGCTGTGGGTGCCAGTGCCCAACTGGGTCAGAGCTGGTACATGAGGAGAATTTGGGGGGATGGATTGGGATGGGCCTGTTCACGGGGAGCTGCTGCACCCATGGGTGCCACCTCCCAGTCATGGGTGCTGCCAGCCCTCAAGGTGCAGCCTCCCCCATCTGCTGTGGGTGCCAGTGCCCAACTGGGTCAGAGCTGGTACATGAGGAGAATTTGGGGGGTCTCAGCCCCTCTAGGGGCA
>NW_010395316.1:4029-15568 GCF_000710305.1 Buceros rhinoceros silvestris | reverse complement strand
AGGGGAAGGTATTACGTTATCGGATCTTGGTATTTTACCTCGGCCAAACCGGTGACGCCAACCTAGGTGGAAATGTTAGGAAAGATATTCCTGTCTCCTTCTTACTCCCTGCCTTCTTATACTGAATCGCAGCCTGGTGAAGGCAACAGGGAAAGGTATGAATAAAAAAAGAAAGCAGCAGATATATCCGACACAGTTCAGACGCTGAAGCACCCTGTCTTAAGTTGCAGGGGTTTGTTTCCCCTGAGTCGTCAGTGGCCCTTTAAGTAACCCAAGCTGTTCTTCATGCTGTTGAGATGACGACTTTAAAACAAAAGGCTTTGTCAGATATAATCCTTCCAGTTTAAAATAGAGACAAGTTCAACAAGTTCTGTATTTTGCTTCTTTAATCCATTTCCTTATGATCAGCACTTACGGGAAAGCTTTAAACTTTTAAACTTGCAACTCATACAATTGCAAACATCACGGATGCTCAACTGTTACACGGGGGTGAGAACTGTTACTCTGCAGCCCTTGCTGGCACCACAAACAAACCCTTACTGCAGTTTCAAAGAAAAAAAAACCAAACCACATTTTTATTAAGTGTGAATAATGCAATATTTTACATTATGCCATTCACAATCTTAGATGTAGTCAAGGACCTGAAGTTTATTTACTTGAGGGGAATTAATTTTTTAGGATTCTATTACGGGGGATTTGAGTGGCTTTATATGAATATTGGTAGGTTTATTTAGCGTGTTTTCCAAAGGTGTCATTATTTAAAGCCAATGGTTTATATTCATGAGTGTCCTCAGTGGCATATTCATAATTTCCACTTAATTTACTTATAGGTTTTACAAGTTTATGAAACAAAAACCACGTGTACAGAGACAGACTGGGGTTTAAATCAAATACACTCCTGCAAATAAGATCTAAGCAATAACTTGGAAAATTAAACTAAAAATCTGTTTTGATTTCTTTAAATGAACACATTTGCACTAAGCACTGTCTTCAGAGAACAGACATGCATTTTCTTTATTTCAGCTATATCAGAGTAATCAATGAGTCAGACAATCTCCTAAGGGATCAAGAGGATTCTCCACCTGAGACCCCTAAATAAACACTGGATGGCTTTTTGAAGAGAGACGTTCCAGCTAAACTGCCTGCAATGTTGAAGATTTGGTCATCTCTGTTATATTCTGTTTTCTTTAATCATCTCCTGGGGAAGCTACTATTGCTGTACTCTATGGTGTGCTCAAATTAAAAGAGATCAGTCAAAACAGATCAAAGTGACTGATGGATAAGCAGTCACGGCATCTCATTTAGAACATATCTTTTCCTTAAACAGAATTGATTCAGATCTCGTGCAGTAAATAAAGTGAGTTCCACACAATCTGCTGTTTCAGGAAGGTGCGGTTTTTTCAGGACGACTCCATTTGAAGGTATTTGAAGTCCTGCCTCCTCCTCCTCCTAGACATCAGTGAATCTCATCCTTTGTGCAGTCTTTAAGCAAATTTTCCTCTAGAATGCTCCTTTGTAGTTCCCCCTTTCCTGACTGGTTTTTCCTTTTGAATACCGACATGCACCAAACAGCCAACACCCTTGCTGTATTTAACAGAGGGCTGGCTGCTGGGAGGTGTTAGACATAAAGAAGTTGTAAGCACTCGTTGCTTTGCAGAATCAGGCCAAATTTTGTATTTCACGTCTTGATGAACTGGGCAATCTCCTTTTCAGGAAGAAAGGGCTGACATGAATTAACCATATTAGATCCCAGAGAGCTGTCAAGCGCTGTCACTCCTTTCATGATTGAATAAACAAGGTTAGAAGAAGTAACCAACCGACAGAGCAAATGTGCTGTGGTTTCTTGCCAACACAGGGACTTCTGTCAGCAATTTAATTCCACTTGGAGCACTTGTACTGTGAGGAGAGGATGAGCGAGTGGGGCTTATTAAGCTTGGAGAAGAAACAGCAGCTGAGGCACCCAACAGCAGTTCCCAGTACCTACAGGGAGGTCAGCAAAGAGATGAAGCCAAGTCTTTCACAGTGGTGCATGGCAGGAAAACAAGTTGTGGTGACCTTAAGTTGATGAAAGGGAAGGTTCAGAGTGACTGTAAGGAAAGAAAACCAAAACATTGTGAAGATGACCACTCCTTGGAAGTTTTCAAGACCTGACCAGATAAAGCCCTAACAACCTGGTCTGAGTTCGCGTCTCACCCTGCCTTGTCCAGGAGGTAGGATGAGAGACTTCCTGAGGTCTCTTCCTGAGTGATTCTGTGGTTCTGTATCTTTGAAGACACATGTTTCCAGATGGTATGTGTATGTGAGTACAGCTACAGACATATTTATATTTGTCTGAAGTGACCGCACTGATTATCACAGGGCATAGGGGAAGACGTGATATTTTTGTACAGGCAACATGAGGACAGAAGAAAGCTGTATTCACATCATCCACGTTGACTATTTCAAATGTGTGTCACAGGTGCAATTTAAAATACCTAAAGTGAGGGCCTTGAGATCTTTGTATAATCTTGACAAAGATGGGTGCCTCCAGGTGATCAGAGCATCTATTTTGGATTCCTAAAGCTAGGGTCAATGTCTCCTCAGTCTTCGGGTTGTGGATGTCATTGATTTGGGTGTATATACAGATATAGTTCTCTTACTCCTTTCACACAACTAGTAGTTATATATGGACACTGTTATTTTGATCAGCAGCTGGTGCTGATACGCAGTATGTTCTTGTTGGCTGTTATATTTTCAGCTGTATTGGAGAGATGTGAGCAATATATTTATTTTGTATGTCAGTAATTTGTAGTTTGCATTCCACAGTACTTTCTGCATGTCATTAGATTTCCCTTTTTTACCCTGGATGCTTTGTAGAGTGGCTTGTTGGGAATTTAACTTTAGGACAAAGATACTTTTTAAAATAATAACAAATTAAAAAAAAATCTTTACATGCACAGATAGCTTTAGAAAGTAACTGGTATGTGCCTACATTTGTTTAACCCCCTAATGTAAATACATACATTCTGAAACATGTTTTAGTCTTCTAAGGAGCTAAGAGCAGCTCTCAAGATCACATGACAAGCAAAACATTTGTTAATCAGAAAAATTACAGCCTATTCATACTTACTGTTTGATTATTTCCACTCTGACCTCAAAGGTCCCATTGTTGATTGAACTAGTTATAGTAAGTTCTATTTATTTTTACAACTAGCTATTATGAGTGCAAACTATCCTTATCTCCAAGTGATTGATAGGCACATTAAGAAGCTGTTCAACAGGTTGCTAGGTTTGAAGAAATGCTTAAATCATGATTAGTTATTCCTTATCAGCCAAGAGTGGGAGCTAACCTCAGATAAATACATGGTGACGAAAATTAGATTTTCAACGTCAAGTGCTCTCTCACTCTTTTCTGTTTGCTGTCGTGAAGCAGAGGTGCTACAGCTTCCTTTCAGTTTTATTTAAGGGGCATTTGGGCTTTCTTATCAAACTCAGTTGTCATGTTAGTGTGCTTAGGAGAGCTAAAAATCTTGTTCAATGATAACTTTCATCAGGGCTTCTATGTAGCTTTAGTGAGTGGAGAACTGTGAATTATAAAAATACATATTCATACTTTCTTCCATTAAAAATTTGAAACAAATAACTTCCATGGGTGAACACTTCTGGGTGTGAAGATGTTAGACTCATTAAATTTCCCACATGGGGATTTATACCTTTATTTGTGCTATTCAGAACAGCATTTCTCTCAGCTCAGGCCAGCTGCGCAAGGTGAGGACACAAAAACCCAGAAGGGTAGCTGTAGGAGGTATAGCCTTCTCTGGCTTTACCAATACAGTGAAGCCTCCTATATTAATCATCTGCAGATAATGCACACATTTCGGGTCCATTTCTACCTTTATTCTCCAACCCTGGTTACTCTGGGTAACAAACGGTGTGATTTGATACAATTTGTGAGGTCAGTGTTTGGAAAGAAGCGCAACACAAATGACCAGAAAATAAAAAGGAACTCGGCTCGTAAGTTCTTGTGTTTGGAAAAGGCAGCCAGAAAATTCAAAGTCAGCTGTCTCAAAGCAGGGCTGCTTTAACATATTTGTCAAAACGTGCTCTACTCAGTGTCTATTCCTTGAACTGTGTTTGTAAATAAAGTCACAAAGCATGAACTGACAACCACGTTGCAGGAGATTTTCTGCATGCAAGGTTTGCCAGAGTAGAATATTCCATTCTCTGGTTTTAAACCACAACCACTGCAAACAAACATTTGACACAATTAAAGGGCAGATGAGAGCAGGGATGGAGAACTAAAGTGAACCTTTCCATCTAGAAGCTAAAAATGTTTCTGTTTTTTCTATCAACAGCCTTCAAAGAGCAAAAGAGCTGAACTCCCACTGCAGTTTACACTCAGAGTATGTGAAAGGGGGAGGGTGAAATGTTTTTTGAGTGGCTCTGTAGCTGTGAGATGCTCCATCAGGCCCTCTAAATGCTTTACACTTAAAAAAAAAAAAAAGGAAAATCTTGAAGATAACACGTTGGCATACAAGATGTTGAGGGATCTGCAGTAGGATTGTGTGAAGCAGATTGGCAGCAAAGCTTTCGTGGGGCACACACACACTGGTCATGCCTCTCTGCTTTACCTGCAGGGCTCAGGGCACACATAGCAGGTAAGACAATGAACACAAAGCCTGGCTGAGAAAGGACACAGTAGTAAATTTATCTTTATTCAGTACCTCACAGTTAAAGCACTTGGTCAAAATTTGAGAGACTGCTTCCATCCCTTCATGCGCTCAAGGAGGTGGAGGGAGAACACACATTTCATACCCTCTCCCAGGCATCCCTGCCATGAACTGAGGATACCCAAGGTATGCAGACAGGTTGTCTGAACCTTCCCTCAGAACCAGCTCCATGTTGAACAGAATAAATAAATATTCATTAAGCCAGGGAGAGAAAGATAAACAGAAACAAAAGAAAATGCAGCGCTACTGCAAACCAGGACTGCTGGGCAGGAGCGAGAGAGCTGTATGCCCCAAAAGGTCCTGCATCAGCAAATCTTCCATAAGAAAGCAGGGACAACCTCATTAGAGGTTATGATCACCTCCAGCTGTCACAGTTTCCAGGGGTCCCAAATTTCCCCATGAAGACATATAGCTAACGGTATGTAGGAACCCTTGCTGTGAGTCAAGCACTGTTCACTAAGTCACCAGAGAGATGCTGCACTGCAAAACTAACATTGACACCGAGGCTGGAGCTGTCTCTGTGTGAGGGTCACACAATGGTGGTAATTTGGTGGGCAGCCAGCCATCCATCTTCTACTTTCCAGCCCAAAGGACTGGGTGTCCATACACAGGTGGCCAACTCTAAGTGGATTTTAACTGCAGTCTGCACTCGGGCTTGCACTCACATCTCCAGTCCCTCAGCAACCCGCCTCAGTTAACCAGTGAAAAAAAAAATCATCTCCTTAGTGTTGTGTGTTTATCTTATGCTTCTCCTTGTTTACAAACGTCGAGTCAAGTATATGTGGGATTGCAGGATCAAGGCAACTCTGAATTCTCCCACTACGTCCTCAGTTTGCAATTGCTTTCAGCATTAGCATAGGGTGAATTAATGTTCTCTGTCACACGGTCTGCGCACTTTCCATCCCTCCACGAGGCAGAAGAAAAACCTTTTACCCCTGAATTGTAAAAGCCTTTTCTATGCTTTCAGTCTGCCCACCTTAGACACGTACTACCTTAAAGGAAGGAAGCTTCATAGGGAAATCACAGATGCAAAATCTGCCTTAAGGAAATAAGTGGGTGGCAGCATGTAATTAATAGAAGAAACCTTCCAGAAAATACTTTCTACAGACAGAATCAGTCTTTGCAGGAGACAGCCGTGACAAAATCCAAACCGTAATCTAATTTTTGTGGTATGCGCATCTGAAAATAAATAAACAAAAGCAGTCTTACAAATACCTCTCCCATTCAAGTCAGACTAGAACCTGATACAGAGTGGAACAAAGAGACTGTGCCTTGCTTGGGGTTGATAAGAGAGATCTAGCTGAAAGTCCTGTCTCTTCTTGGCTGTACTAGCCAAAGGAGTATGAAGGATTGGGGGTTGTTATGTTTAGGCTGACTTGGATGTGGTATGTGACCTGGGCTGTTTCTTGGTGTTTTGTGTCAGTCAGCTGGTAGACTTCAATAGCTCCATTAACCTTCATACACACATCAAAGGAGTCAAGGAACCAAAAGAATATGAAGCGTAAGAAGACTGCGTGCAAGGAGCTAGGTGCACTTCCCCAGAGGTGCACTGGGGAAGGGAAAATACAGAACTGGAAATGATAACACTACACAAAGGAATGAGACAGCAGTTGACCCTGAGCAAACATCAGCCATTTGGCAGGTCCCTGTATGTGTGGAGCCTCTCTAACCTCCTGGGTCTGGGTGCATGCTCCAGCCACATTCTGACTCCAGAAAGAGGTAAAACATGTGTGCACACCAGATGCTCACATTCTGGTTCACGCTATGCCCAAGGTAATTGTCGTCAGAGCTTTAATGATCAGGTTATAGGATCCTTTTCAGACCACAGGGCAAGCATGACCCCTGTAGACCCAAGCACTGAGTGCCCTCACAAAGCAACCGAGGTAAAGGAAAAAAGGCTTTCTTTGTGACTTGGTGGCTGGTAGCAATGGTTAGGAGTGTAAAGGAATCATGTACAAGAACCAAGAGCAAGAAATTTGTCTCTCCTGCATCCTCTGTCTGGGAGATTGCTGCTGGAACCAAGGCGGCAGGAAGAGGAAGCAGAGATGTGTTTCGAAGGATGAGATGATAAAAGTAAGATCAGAGGATCAGAATGGGATCCACTGGGAGGAGAAGTTTTGTGAGATGGTCCTAAATCAGGGAACAGAAATCCAGGCTGGCTGGGTGTGGAGATAGGGAGCGATGACTGAGTATGGAAAATTGGACTGAGACCTGGCACTAGGGAGAGAGCTAGCTGAGAAAGAGTGGCTGCATCTGTACTTACTTGCTCTGCAGCGTATCTTAGGGCCCTCATTTCCTGGTCATCTGAATTGTCAGGCCTGTTGGAACATGCTGCAGCTCCCAATCCAGCACACATACTCAGGTTTCCATCACAGCATGGAGCCAGGCATGACTAAGCACACAACCAGACATGGGAACTGGGAAGCACTCTCGGATCCAGTGGTGTAAACAGAGACAGCAACTCGAGATAAAGAGCTGGAGAAAGAGGAAGAAAACAACTATATGACCATGGTTTTCTAATGGATACAAGCAGTTTGGGCATGAGGGAAGACCAGGCAGGAGACAGAAAGATAATGAAGTGTTGGAGCTGGAGGACTCTTGAAAAAAACCTTGGGAATGGGAAGCAGGCCTGGGGGGAGCATACGGGGTGGAGTGGACATGGCATAGCGTCATGGAAAGACCATGGGCTGGTCATCAGGACAAACAACCCGACAAGGCCAAGAGGCTGGAGCAATGTGACCAGGCTGGGTTGTAGCAAGTCCCAGCAGAAGACAGGGACCAGCTATGCAGGAAATCAGACATCAGGTGGGAGGCTGGATGCAACTGGTGCCTAGTTCTGACCTTATCCACTTCCTGTTTAATTCTTGCCCGACTTGTGATGCACAGTCAGACACTACGATGCACCCTGTCCAGTAAAAAGATACTTGGCAAGCACGATGTTCTGCCTGGCTGTGGTACTTGCAAGTAGAACTTCTTGCTAACTTAATGTATGCTTTTGTATCCATCTTAATTAAGATTATTTGGGTCTGGAAGCCTGCTTTATTTCTAGTCTTGAACTGAAATACAGATTACAGGTTCTCTCATTTCTTTCTTACATATCAAAACCACAGGTCAAGCCTTCATGGATTTCTCTGTTTGTGTAAAGACAGTCTCTTGCACTTTTCTTAGACTGTTTTCCTGCTGCGTACATTGTTCTTTAACACACCTACCTTTATTATAACACTTTTAAGCTCACTCTCCTGACCACTTAAACCAAAATCCTGTTAGTCCTAAGACCTTCTTTTAACACCGACAATAGAAACTGGAAATAGACTTTCCCAAAAACATTATGTCGAAAGTCTCAGCTCCTTTTTGTGGGGTCACATCCTTATATATGGCAGTCGCTCTGCACGTTTTGTCTCAGGCAGGCTTTTCAATAAAATTTGAATGTAAATAACCTACCTCTGGACTTTATTCCACTGCATTTTTCCCCAGGTGCTTCAGAGAGTCTATCTGCTTCACAAGTCTCGATCAGGCTAGCATCCAGTTTGCAATTCTTATACTTGTAACTGAAAAAAAAGGATATTGTTTCCCAACAAGATGTTTGCCAAGTCCCTTTTAGAAGTGGCAGTAAGTAGTTTACGATCACTTTCAGCTAGCAAAGATTCCAATAAAGCTTTTTTATGCCTCATGGCCTGAGACCAAGTCTTCCTTCTCTATTTGAGTGCTGTGACATTTCATTTCTATAAGTACCCATGACACATGATCCACTGTATTGCTACTTGGCTGGTCTCCAACCAGCCAGGCCAGTTTTGCCGTGGCTTGTTAGCTGCTGGTGGAACAATTTAATCCTGGATTTTCCTTACGTGAGGGGATTGGGGTACCGGTGTGGTAGGAGAGAGCAGAGGGAATCCAGTGGGCCTGATGTGGCAAGGAAGAAGAGGCTGAGTCTCTCTTTTGCTTGGAAGAGGAAATGGTAGCAGGGTGGTGAGATGACCTCATTTAAGGTGAACATGCTACCATGCCACCAGCCAGACTGTGCCTAGGGCTGCTGAGACCAGAGCTCCAACTGGGAGAAGAAAGGAGGAAAAGGCAGGCCATGAATGATGGGAATAATCTGGCGCTAGAACCAGGACATAATGGGGGAGGATGAGGGAAGAAGGTGATTCAGAGCAAGTGAGATGAAGTGATAGCTCTCTGTGGAGGTGAAGAGAGGACTTTATCAGGACTAGATAAAGACATCTTGGTCAGAGGCCTGGGAGACCTGTAGTTCTCAGTCACTGCAGTGTTGAAGGGTGGAGGCTCTGAGACAG
Source organism: Buceros rhinoceros silvestris (assembly GCF_000710305.1). Taxonomy (NCBI): domain Eukaryota; kingdom Metazoa; phylum Chordata; class Aves; order Bucerotiformes; family Bucerotidae; genus Buceros; species Buceros rhinoceros. The sequence goes on along the minus strand of NW_010395316.1, from coordinate 6,567 downwards.
TCTAGTGTTCAGCTAGGGAAACAGGCTTGCACCTCTACATTGCTAATTCAGTTTTTTGTTTGGGTTGTTTTTGTTGTTTGGGGGTTTTTTATTTCAAAGATTGCAACCTTATCTGCAAGTTTAATCATGCTGTTGGAAGAGGTCTGAGACGGTCCTATCACAGAGGTGCCGGTAGACAATTTTGCATTTAAAATCATGACATTGAGATTTTTGATGTCTACTTTACTTCTATGCACCACAACAGTCATTGGCTTCTGAATGAGCTGACACAAATCCAGTTTTCCCTTCATACAGTATTCCTTTCCACGGAGTCCTTGTACCATTCCTTGTCTACTTGGGCAAGGCTACTAGAGATGTCATGCTGGTGAGGACCTCAACAAACGTCCTGTGGACCTCTGAATCCTTGGCAAAGTAGTCCTTCCACAAGTTTTTTAATCCAAAGCTGGCTACCACCATCATTATTCCTAAGCAAAAGGACCACTGTTTCTAGGCTGATTGTAGAGGTACCTTTGGAAGTAGGGCAGTATCAGCAAGCTGACCATCTTGACCATTGTCCAGGATTAGGCACCTAAAGTACATTGAAATTCCAATTTTAAATCTTAATCTAGATCTAGGAAATAATTTACAGGTAATTACTAACGTTAATACTTGCCTCAGAATCCAGACCTGCAGGTACTGCTCTCAACTGGGCCACAGCCATACCATGTTTTTCAATCAAGGTAGCTCTTAATGCTTTTATTTCCTCAGCTAGGATATTGCAGAAGTTACTTCACTAACTTCAGACTGTGCAGATTAACAGTTTTACAGAGGATCCCACTTGAGTACTGTTAAAATGTTGTTGCTCTTCTCTTAAAACAATAGGCATCTCAGTCTAATGCAAATATCAGTAAAATTATTCTGATAATTTACAAGGACAGCTGCAGGCAAGTGTATTCACAGAGATGCCTGCTAAGATGCAATGCAAGCAGCCTGGGAAGCCAAAGGTCTGAGTGGCAATTGCTCTTTTAAAAGAGCCGTTAAAAGCACTTCTTGGGAGCTGGCAGACAGGCAGAGGAATAGCAGAAAAGACTGGAAGGGAAGGTGGGAAGTTACAGGCAGACCCGTCTTTTGGGGAAGAGTTTCAGTGGAGGAAAAGGGGAAGGTTGAAAATGAGAAGGAACCAAGGCAGTAAAAGGGACGACCAATTTGGCAGCCTCGTCAAGAACAAAGGAACTGCCTGTGCCCATGAGACAACAAGATGTTGAGCCGCTCTGGCCTGAGCAGAGCCAACAGCAGATTTAGGAGGAAGGACAAAGGTTGTGAAAACACATGGATGTTGCTAGGAAAGATGCTTTTATCACAACGTCTTTCTCTACCATTTTGACTATCAAGCCTGCCCCTCCACTTGGGCGTTCTTATTTCAAGGTTTGCCTGTAAATGGGCAACAGCACTGCTTGATGGGACTCCTGAAGGACTGCATTCCCCACCATCTTGAGAGATGTGTCCTGTCAAAATCAGCCTGTTTGGGTGACAGTCAATGGAAAAGTAATACTATGGTCACCCTTAGGTAACAGAAATATGCTCTCATTCCTAAAGGAGCCAGGTTGGTTTTTGTCACCACTCACCTGTCCAATGGTTTATGGATTCCCAAGGTCAGGAGCAATAAAATATTAACATCTAATCTGTCATACCACCAATGAAAACTATAATCTGGCCCATGACCTCACGTGAGTACCAGGTTGTTAACTAAAGAAAGGAATAAAATCTTCCTCTAATAAATACTCCAGACTGTGACAGGTAAAATTCAGGTCATACATCTCCTTTGAAGTTTTAATGGCCACTTCAATTTTATGATAAAGCCACTCACCTTATGTTTGTAGTAATTTTGCAAAGCCCGAAGCGGCTCTAGTCATCTTTGGTGCACAGTTCCCAAGGACAAAGCTCTCATAAAACTGCGAGCTTCAAAGGGATCAGACGTCTTCTTTTCTCTCCTTCTCTCTCTCCTTGTTTTTTTTTTCTTTTTTTTTTTTTTTTTAAATTAACATTTCCAAACATTTTTTTCCCTGTTTTTTTTTTTTTTTTTTAAATGAACATTTCCAAACATTTTCTTCCCTGTTTTCTACATGGCTCCCTGAGGCATCTTCCAGTTGAGTCCCCCAACTAGACTTTTTCCTCAAGCTCTGCCACTCACTAAAGTAAAATAAAATAAAATAAAATAAAATATTTTTTTCCTTTTCTTAGTAGTAAGGCAATTTTCTGGGTCATTTCTGCTTTTTGTCTTTCTTCTATTGTCAACGAGGAGTAATTGGAGGCAAATCAATAAAGCCTGTGTATTTGCATATTTCTCAGGCTCTAAGAAGGACCACATGCAGTTGAACTGCTCCCCTGAATGCCATTTCGTTTGCTTGTTTGTTTCCCTCCTTTTAAAGTCAGGGGGAAGCCAAGCTGTATCTGCCAAAGCTTGAACTCCAAAGCTAATGCCCATCTTGGTAAATGGAACAGTGCCAGGGAACGTTCCCAGGCACTGGAAGGCAATTGTGTGTGCTGTTTAATTGTTAG
>NW_010395316.1:0-3880 GCF_000710305.1 Buceros rhinoceros silvestris | reverse complement strand
TTTTTAGCTCAGTTCCTGGCCCAGCAAAGCTGGGACCAACTTTCCCAAACAATTCCCAAGCGCAGGCCAACAGCTGGCATGGTCCGGGGCCATGCTCAACAAAATCTTCTGATTTGTGTGCAAGGCACGGAGGAGAGGGGAGGCCAGTAGCGGATGTGGCCGCTTCCATCTCCATCAGCCTCAGCACCAGGGAATGGCCCCGACCATGCTTAATTTACTAGGTCAGACACAGCCATGCTTGCTCGAACCTAATGCTTGAACAACTGCACCATTGCGAGGAGAAAGCTGCTTAACCAGCTTCTCAGCATAAACTTACATATTTGCTGGTACACCAATTTTGCGCATTGTCTTGGCTGTACATTTGATTTGTTTCCATTAATTGCTAAGGGTGCTTTTTTCAGATGTTTATGCTTAAATGCCAAGGGGGGGAGGGAGGGGGGAGCAGAGGGGGAAACCCCATTTCCCCATTTGTCCATTTTACTAATTCCCTGGTAGCATTAAGAAGTAAAAAGTCTGACAGGGAGCAGGTGGGAGCTCTCTGCACATGCACTGAGTACTGGAAAATGATTCAGATTAGGTGTCTGCCCAGGCATGGGCCAAACCATCCCAAACCACAGCTGTGGAAATATCACACAGTTCAAGTTTATGCAGTTTTATCACCAAATGTGCCAGCCCCCGATGTTTCTCCAGGCATGGTAAGGTGCACTAACCCATGCACCTTATGGCAGTGGTGGCCGGTGACTTAGAAGAAAGAGCTGGAGGTGTCTCTGTGTGACCATCACAACACAGCAATGCCAGCAAATGAAGGAACATATACCAGCCACTGTATGCAAGATAAATAACATAAATACACGAAAAAATCTCTCAAAGATGAAAAAAGAGGAACATGTGGGTCCTCGAGCCAAATTTTTCTGCACATGGTCCATGTCAGAAATAGCTGGTATTCAGAACTGTCTTTTCAGGGCATGCTTCTTTAAGGTTACTGAAAAGTTCCTTTATTCAAGAAATTAGCTTAAATGTCCTAAGGCACAGTATGTACTCTGAAAATACTCACATTTCATTTGATTGCTGTTGTTAATGTTTCAGAAATGAAGTAAGTTTTCCCCCGAGGACATTTTAGCATGGCTTACCCATTCGTCTGAGCTTCTTCAAAGGAGGAATGTCTCTTAGCTCTCGCATGATAACAGCACAGGAGAAAAAACAAATGCAGTGTTAGGAAAGCAGCAATTTATTAATTTTTGGGGTGGAGGGAAAGCCACAGGTAAATTTAGTAAGAGCATACAAATATTTGTATAAGAAAACTGCTGCTATTTCATCATTTAGCTGAGAACAGTAAGAACAAAAAACCGAATCAAACCGATTTCAACTTCAAGCATATCTGAACACATTACCATTGCTTTTTCTTACCAGCACTTTGTGAATTTGAGTGTTCATTTAAGGGATTCATCAGAGATGGGCTGAGGGGAAAGGTTTGGATCGTGTAAGGCTTTTACTGATAATGGGCAGCAGAGGAACTGGTGTTAATCTGGCAAGAATTCTGCCATCTTCTGCAGCAGAAATTTTACAAATGTGGGAGATCACTGTACTCTAACAAAACTGGAAAATAAATATCTTCTTAAGGATCAAATTTGGACGTGGCCCCAGGAGAGACTGCGGATTAAAAGACTGGAATCCAAAAATATGTTGTGAAAGCTCCCCGAGAGCAATATATTCAGACTTCAGGTCTTCTTTTGTGTCATACTTAAATACAGCTGTTTTTCAAATTAAATCCTATTTCACTACATAATTTCAATCAGCAATGGAGGTTCCTGGTTCAGCCTGAAGTGTACAAGGTGCCCAGAGTCACCTCCAAGATGGTGGTGGTGCTCATCTGGTGCTAGCTCTACACCATCCTGTACCAAGGGAGAAAGCTGCTCCCACAGACCCAGACCTCAAGTACAGCTCTGGTGCCAATGCAGCCCGCAGCAACAGATTTCTTAAGCCTTCTCCAGTCATGTGAGTTACTGAAGCTGCACATTGCTTCTTCTCACTGAAGCAAAACATCAGGTCTGATCCACCTAAAAGGGATTTATCACCTAAGGTGGAGCGTAACGTAAGCACATAATACAGAAAACCTTCATACTGCTGAAGTTTAACCCTACAGGATAAACTCTGTATGCTGATGAATTTATGAGCTTAAAATTCCTTATGGTCCTAAGGCTGTGCTTGTGCAGATATGCAGCAGTGCCTAGGGCTTCGTGCTGTTAGGGATTCCAGTCATGCTCATCCCTGGTCAGGATCCAGAAACGAGGTATTGCCCTGACTAAATCCTCTGGGGGTCTTAATGCCAAAGGCACTCTTCTGGCTCACTTTCTGCATGAGTACAGGATGAAGCTTCTCGCAAGCTGCCACTGCTTTTCTTTGCAAAACCACCACCCTGAAGGAATTTTCAGATGGTACCCTTCTTTGACAGACTAACCTACAAAGCTGGACAAACCTCCAGGGGCCAGGAGATGTGGTGTCCACTGCTCCTGGGCCGGAGACAGCTGAAAGCCACGGTCTCAAACTTCCCAGGAGACCCAGCAGGCCATGGGCTATTCAGAGGCACAGGCAAGGCTCACTGTGTTCGCTTTCCTCCTCCTTAAGGCCAGGATGACAAGCAGCTGAGAGAGCTGGATCCATGGAACTGGAAGAAGAGAGCCATGACTCCACAACCTTGCAGCATGGGTACTGACCTGGGAGACCGGGACTCTGGTCTCTCCAAGGGTGCCTATGGCCTTTTTTTGGTCTAGTGATCCACCCCAATGGGCTGGAAATAATGACAAACCACAATAACAATAGCCAGCTAAACAAAACAAGTATGAACAGAAACAACTGAGGCTGGGAAGGGATATGGCCTTTGGGGATATAATTTAGAAGAGACTTCAGACTTTGATTTCCCAGGCAGCGGAGATGGCAAATCAGCTAACATGACTCCTTGGTTCTTGAGAAAAAGGCAAACCACATTTTCCTAAATCTTCCTGTGGCTAAAGCCGTTGAAATGACTCTACTACAGTAAAAAAAGTGTAAGGCAGGAAAATGGGGAGGTCAACACAAAAAGCAAGGCTGGAAACCGCATGACCATGCCGAACAGCTAAAAGTTTCTGAGTTGCTGCCCCAGAAGTGTAAGAATCTGCCTTGGCATCACATGTCTTTGCTCGGTCCCATGGGAAGGAGAAGGCTCTAATCAGTTTCCAGAGACTCGCATGGAAAAAAGATCACACTGGGGGCAGAACTCATTCTGCACGTAGTAATAACATGTCTTACACATTGACACAAGCACTGTACGTAAAGAAAGATCAGGAATTTTGTCCTGCTTATACAGCACAACACAGGCAGAGTGGCAGAAAGTAAACAAGCCGTGCTGCTATTCTTTACGCCATGAATTAAAACCGGAGTTGGGTGAGAAGGATGCCCCAGCCAGGAGCAGCACAGCAGCGGGGTGTGGGCAGGCAGAAGCAAGGCCAAGGGGCAGCAGTAGCTCAGGCCCATCACCAGCAGCTGGCTGGTGGGGTGGGAAGGAACAACAGAAGTAGCTGGAGCTGTGAGAGCAAAGGGAAATACACATGAAGCCTGAGACCGATGGGCAGCAGAACTGAGGTCAGGCAGAGACCAGGAAGGAAAAGTGGAGCTGTGGAAGGAGGAAGTCTGCTTTGACAAGCTACACCTGAGACCTCATTTCAGGGTGCTGTCTGCTGACATCTGCACAGATTCTTCTGCAGAAGTAACTCAGGTTTTCAACTTGCCTCGCTAGAGTTGCTCTCTTTCGCAGCATGAATTCGCTTTGTTTATGTAGTATAACTGCCCTTCCCTTCACACTACTCCCCACCTCCCTTCGCCCTCCTTCCCCCCACCCCCCATC
>NW_010395315.1:0-12606 GCF_000710305.1 Buceros rhinoceros silvestris | reverse complement strand
GCTGCGCCCCCGGCAGGGTCCGGTTTGAGCGGTGCTGACAGCAGCCCTCCTGTGCGAACACCGACACGAGGTCCTGGACTCACCTGAGCCGCGAAAGATCGTCCCTCTGCCGGGGGTGAATGCCCGCGTCTGGCACCACCGGCTGCTCTCCCTGTCCCTGTCCCTCGGGGCTCACACAAGGGCTTCCAGACGGCGTAGATGTTTTTCTCAGCACTAGGCACTAAAATAGATTGGTGGGAGTATCCCGTTTTCACCCAAAACACCACACCAGGGCACACAACAGACTGGCAAGACTCTTCTGACAGTTCACCACGGTTGTTTCTAACAATTCTCCTGCCGGAGAACCAAAACCCCAAACGCTGGGGCAAACCGACCCTCCCATTAGCACCATCATCTGCCATTTGTCACACACTTCTTTTACAGGATTCCTAAATCTTACAACATAATCTGCCAAAACGTTGCTTTAAACTGGAAGTAATCTTTTGCTAATTATGCAGATACTCAACTAATACCTAAGTAGCTAACTGTCTTAGCAGGAATAAATGCAGCAAAAAAGAATATGTATTACTCAGTGCGCAGCATAAAATATAACGCTTGAGAGGTTCTCAGAAAGAAAAAAACCAAACCAGGCGAATTTTCCCAAGGTGACTTTCCCAAGTCCCAAAGAAGACTGGCAGTGGGACTGCAGGAAGAGGATGTCAAACAGGGCTATGCTGCTGCAGGCATTTTTAACGGCCCCGTGGAAGAGGGGGCAAAGAAGCAGGGAGGTTTGGAGAAAGGAGAGCAAGCGCACAGCTAAGCCAACGGTTTGTGCCAGAGCTTAAAACCGGGAACTACAGCTGGAGGGAGAATGGCTGGGTGACGGGAGTATCAGCCGTGACACCCCTGGCCTGCATCTGCGTTTCTCCACGATCCATCCCACCCTTCACTCTTCCACAGAAAAAGCAGTGTGAGCTCACAGTGTGAAAGACTGCGTGCAGAGGAACACCAGGAACTAACCTTGAAGCACCAAGCTACTGCCTGTTATGAATAAACAACAGCGACCAAAAAAAGGCCTTCACCTCCCTGCAAGCCTGTGCAGTGCTGCTGTGCTCTCTGCCACTCTCCACTTGAGCAGTTACTGAATCGCAGTCGTCTCTGTCTTGACCCCTATGAGTTTACGCACTATAACACAATCAAAATATTACCATTACAAAATGCATTCTATGAAATACTGCACAAGGACATCTTAGCCAGTTTTGGCCAGCAGCAGTGGAAAGAAAACACCTCAATGCATTTATAAGCAAATTTATTTAGCTTTCTTACATGATTTATGTATCTTGAGAGAGATATATAGATATGAAATATACCCATGAGTTATTACAAAAGTGTCCACACACAGGTTCTAGCACAGTACAGTAAAAAGTGATATTCTAGGAGGAATATCTAAGATCTACAGTATCTTGGCTTCAAGAGGAAATATTTCCATTAGACGTTGTAGGCAGAGGAGGACACGTTTCCTCCATGGCCTGTCCAGTTAGTATGGATAAATACACCCGGCTTTGACAGTAACTCATATGTATGTGCGCCAAAGTAATCGCGCTGAGCCTAGAATAAGAACACACACACAAAACAGACACGTGAAGATCGCAGCCACGTGAGTACCAGGAGTTGCATACACTGACACTTGTCTATAGCATTACTACAAATAAGATCTGCCTCCACCATTCTAACATTCAAGGTTATTTTCTTATTATTAGCAAAATCACTGCAATGAAACACTTAGTAATATCTAGGAATTACGAGTTCTCTTGTAGAAAATACATTATTTCTGCTGGGTACTGATCTACATACATCCAAAGGTTCAAAGGTACTTCTTTATAAAGCATTTTGATTCCAAGATGTCATCACCCTCGGTTCGCAGATGGAATTCTAACACATGCTGGGCACCGTCACACCAATGCCTTGGTGTTCTTCATCCAGACATCCCATATGAATTTCAGGTTTAAAGAGTTGCGTTAGGCAGTCTACACCTTTATCTTTACGCTGTTGGAGCCATTAGGCCACACTGCCATGGCCTTCAGCCCAGACTTTAACTAACAACATGATGGTAATTTCAGTAGCCAGAAGATCTGTTACCTATTCCAGGCACCCACCTGAATCAGGTTGGCTGGTAATACTTCATGCCTGTATCCATCATAAAAGGAAAGTGCTGTAGTGAAGCAGGGCATAGGGATACCAATCTGCACCCCGGTACTGATGACACGGCGCCAGGAGTCCTGGGAGGGAGATGAAAAGATGGGATAGGAAAAAAACCAAAAAAGAAACGACTTGGTGCTCACTCAGAGGAACGTGCAGGCATATGAACCACTCTAGTCCAGCAGCACGTGCTATTTCACATTATATGAAATCTAATGACCAGATCTGAGCCAATACAGCAGATTTCTTGTTTCCACAAACAAGGTTGATCCAAACCGATGGCAAGTAAGACACAGTTACAACAACAGTTATATGCTTCACATGTAATCACACCACAGCCTCGAGCAAGGATGTTGATCTTTCACCTCAGCATAACCAGTGCCTCCCAAAAGCTCGAACACAGTGGGGAACATACTGAGGAAACACTGAGGCACTCCCAGGACCTCTCACCAGGCACAGTACAAAGCCCACCCAAGGGGGTCAGCACGATACTTCAGACAGACATGTGGATAATCCCCATTTCAGCTGCACATCTGATTCTGGAAAATTCAGAATTATTAATGATAATAGATGACTTCTTTGTTGGCCAGATAATCTGGTTTTAGTTCTGCCTGTCAGCTCCATCCAAATTAGGACACTGTTTGGACAGACCCAGGTCTAATGAACAGCGAGTCTGGAACATTGTTATTTTGGTGCTACTGCAAACAACGGTAATAAAGCAGAGCTTTACACTCTGAACAACTGCAGTCCAAACACACAGCAGGCACAAGACACAGGGCAGTGGTGAGAATGTGACACACGCTGGAGATTTCTCCTGACATCGTGTTCTTCCGAATGGCTAGATTTCTGCCTGAGGCTCTTCGGTACCATTAAAATGGAAACCTTCAGTTCCTAATAGTAGCTTGGCTAGAGTCTAAAAGAACCATGACACAACAAGGACTACACGTTCATTTGCTCCTGTATTATCTTTAGGTTGACAGTACAAATATAACTTGCCACATCACACGAGACCTTGGTTCACCACTTAACGTCTCTGGGTGCTGATTTATAAAGCAGTGCTTCCACGATGCAACCCACTTCTCTCTCCCTCACCTAGAACTAACATTCTCCAACCTTCTGATGAAACAGGCAAGAGGCATTTGTAGGCAATTTTTCAAGGAGTGTCTGGTGTCTGGCAAATGCCACTTCAGACCTCAGTATAGCCTACCTCACCACAGTAACTTCTTTCTCCAATTTCAGCCAGCTCCAACTATGTGGGTTTTTTCCTGTCCTGCTCCTCTAAGACTGGTATGCTCTGCTAAAGACGAGTACCTTGAAGCCATAGCCAATGAGTTCCTACATCCATACATTACGTGTGTACAGATGCACATACACAGTCCGAGGATCTTAAGGATTGTTTAGAGACCTTTGGGATTAAGGTTGCTGTAGAAACAGGTTTCAAGGGTGTTCTCTACCTTCTCATTTTTCAGTCTAAATGTACTTGTGAAGGTAACTCCTGGGAAAGAAGCTGAAGAAGTCCAGAGGGAAAACTATTGTTTTTACACTCTACCTTCCTTGGAAACTCACCTGACAGTTTTCAACAGCTGTCTTAAAGAAATCATCCAACAGCAAATTCTGGAGCTCAGGGTTTCGATCAAAAGCATCTTTGATTTTTCCCAGGAACACACTAGGCAGAACACACGTAAACCAGGAATAAAATTTCATAGCTTCCAACAAAGGCCCAAAATTCAAACCTTACAGCACCCAAACTTGACTCACCCAGACTCAGACTCCAAATATCAAGATGGATGCAAACAAAACCAAACCTGAAGAAAACCTGTGGTAGCTAAGCCATCAGAAAATTGGCTGCATCTGGTAACCTTCAGTACCGTCTACAGAAAGAGCCTCCCAGTAACTTATCAGCAGATTAGCTCCATGGATTTTCCCATCAAATCTCTAGGCTTGTCAGTCTAGCTCCACACTAACCAAAGTGTCTACTCTTCTCCCCTCAGCAACTAAATTAGCTCCCCATCTCAATTACCTTCTGATGATGCAGCCTCCCCTCCACATCAGTGCAATGCCACCGTAATTCAGTGTCCAGCCGAATTCCTTGGCTGCTTGTCTCAGCAGCATGAAGCCTTGAGCATATGAGATAATCTTGGAAGCATACAGGGCCTAAAAAAATAAAATGCACATTCCAAGTGAAGTCCCACAAAGCTGAATCAGAAACTTCACCGTCCACACACTCTGTTTAGCCCACACCTCATCAGCACTGAGTACACATGCCATATCCCAGCTGTCTGAGAACCGAAACATACTTTACAATTGTTGGGAAGTTTGGTCCCGAGAGAGATCAAGAGCCATTATCCCCATTACAAAGATGGGAGTGTTGAGGGGTAAGAAAGAAAGGTCCTGTGCATGAATTATGACCCCTGCACCCCAGCTAGTTGTCACTGCCCACCATGGGTCAGACTTGAATTCCTTCAGCGCTGTTCTTTGGTCAGGAAAGGAGCTGGTCACACTTTTTGTGCTTTGTGGGCACCACTAGACAAGGCACAACGGGCTGGCTGAAAGCAGGAACCAACTGTCATGCCATGTACACACAAGGGCTCCTCACCAGGGTTTACAGCACCCAGAACCTGCTTTGATATGCTGCTTTAACAGAGGACGCTGGCAAGCACAAGGACTCACCTTGCGTATGTCCTCCAGAAACACCTTCTTGTTCCCACTGAATTGAGTCATTTTAGGCCCATCCAGCAGCTTGCTGGCCTGTACTCTCTCATCCTTGAGCGAGGACAGGCAGCGTGCAAACACCGCCTCACCTGAAAGTATGGTAGGAAAGGATACTTAGAAAGCTCAGCATCACTGGTAAGGTCTGAGATACTTGAACTCCAACACACCTTGAGAGCACCACTTAAGGATGAGCCACATCCATAGGGACACAGTCCCGTGGGAAGAGAGATGCACAAAACAATTATTTCAACAGCTGTTTCAACTGTGAGGGACCAAACCGCCAGTCAGCACCGGCTAAGCATTCACTGATATGGCTGTCAAGTGAAAAAAGGAAAAGCCTCAAGTCATCTGCACGAAAACTGATCTTCAGGAACCTTCACCAGTTCTTAGTTAAAAGAATTTACTTTAAAATCTCTTCCTATCTACAAAGAGCGGCAGTGTTGCGCTGCATTCTAGGGCAGGCGAGGCTGAAGGCTTCACCGATTACTGTATCGTGCTTTGAAGATAAAAAGCTGTTGCATAAATGCTGGCTCACATCAACTAGATGTGCTTTGACATACATACATGCAAAATAAGAGCAAATAAAGTCAAGAACAAATCAGCAACTGATAAGATGAAATAAGTTTTACAAATCTGGTAGACCCATAACACTAGTCTTCAGATGCAATAAGAAAGTTTTGCCACAGCACTAAGCGGGTTACTGAATGTCATTCGCCAGGGCGAAGGCGTTAGCCAAGCAGTGCCTTCAGCTCTGAAGAGAAATCCTGATGCCACTCCCTTGATCCGGCTCAGTCAACCCCTAATCGTGCTGCTTTAAGTTGTTCTTATCTGCAATTGTAGATGGTATTGTGAAATGGGAAAAAAAAAAATTCTTTTCCAGAGTCTGACAGAAGGAAAGCAATCACATTTACTACAGTCTGCATTCCGAACACTCCAAAATAACCCAAACAACAAAAGAAAGGATGAGTAAGTAATGTTTTCACAAGGTTCTGGGTCCTCCCTGCAGTAGGATTAACAGAGCGTATCAAAACCAGAACTGGCTCCTCTCCAAAGCTGCAAAATCTTCCTTCTACCCTGGGGAGGAGAAAATCAGGAACAAGCAGGAGCAGCATGACTCTGCTTTTACCAGCCGAAGCCTGCAAGTCATGCTTATGCAGCAACAGCTCACACAGCCACTGCCCTAAGAAGGGCCATGTTTGCACAAGGGCCATTGCACACACTTCCCTATCAACCCGTCGTTACCTAACACCGCTGCAGAGGACTAAGCAGGGAGCGTCTCCTCCACCCTTGGTCTTTGCAAGAACCCTAAAGAGGAGAGTATTAACAGCACAAGTTCCAAGCCCCGAACTGAAAGATAATGGCTGAAGTGGAATACTAAACACTTTTACTAAACTTGTTTTGCAAAGGTACGTTGCTGGAATGCAGCCACGTGTCTCCAACCACTATCACTGCAGTTATTCTCTTCCAGCCCACAGGATATAGTTTTTCTTACCTTCTAATACAACAGGACTTGACCAGCCAAGGCAAAGGAAATTAAATGAAAATTAAAGCCAGTCTGAGAGCAAAGAACCTGTTGAGTCATCTTACTTCTCAACAGGCAAGTCCACACTGGCCCTCAGGAGGAGAGCACTCTGACCGTGCTGCAGAGGGATTACATCTCCTGTGCCTCTGCTCCGTTCAGAGGCCAGGCTGCTGTATCTAGGGGAGGTACCGAGTCTGTGAGGCACATATGTGAGCAGGTAAATTCTCACACTTCAGGGATATAATTCAAAACAATTACAAAATACATTTCCATCATCTTAGCTTGGCTTTGGATCAGCAGCCTTATTAGCCACAAAACAAAAACCAGCTGCAGTCCCGAGTGTATAAAGAAACGGCTGTTGTGGTGGAAAACCAGCAGCCACCATCATTAGGAGCAGTCTGCTGCCATTCTCAAAAATTCTGTCTGTGCTCCTCAACCAGCAAACCAGTGCGGCCCTCATGTTCCTGTTTCATCACACCAGTTAGCCAAGTTCTCCTAACCACACACTGGGTTAGCCAAGTTCTACTGAAACAGAGAAACAGAAGACTTAGGTGGATACCAAGAAAGTAATTCTTATGCTTTCAGAGAAATCTAAGTACTTATCAAGCAGAGGTCAAGCAACAAGATTTTGAGGGTGTCCTGCCCCCACCTTCTTTTTTCTCTCTCTTTTTTTTTTTTTTTAATATTTTTAAGGCTATGATGGGATTTGGACAGACAGAGAGGAGGAATACTGAGAGGAAAGTTGCATCAATCTAGCACAGCACTTACATTCACCTGTCACTGAGGCATCACCAGCGCTGGGCAGGTACGTTGACAACATGTGGTAACAGTGGTACCAGCATTTGAGAAACAAGGTAAAAACAAGCCCAGCAAAGAGAAGCAGTGACAGCTCTCAGGGGCAGAAAGACTGCAACTGCTACACCTAAAAGAGTATTTACATATACACTTTTCTCCTCTTCTGTGAGCCAGACCTCAGTGCAGGCTGATTTCTGACATTACCACGCTCCTTACTGTGATGGGGGACAGGCAGGTTGGAAAGATGAGGATGGATTAAAGAGCCAGTTACCTATGAGTGTGACGGGGACTCCGTATTCCAGGGCAGAAATGGCTGTCCACTTTCCTGTGCCTTTCTGCCCTGCGCTGTCCCTGATCTTCGGGAGGAGGTACTTGCCATCGCTGTCTTTGAATTTGAGAATATTGGCTGTGATTTCGATAAGGAAAGAGTCCAGCTCTGTCTTATTCCATTCCTCAAATACCTGGAAGAGGAGAAAAGTGTATATATAAATACACACACCCACCAATTTATTATGTATCTACAACGTATATCGACTGACTTACTGATCTGTGTATACGTACACATACATACGTGTGTACGTACAGATGGGGCCATGCTATCTCAGTTACTGGGCTCTGGTATCCCGCCACATCTGCCGGTGGCTTCAGCACTGCTGAAAGCCCTGCGCTGGACGGAGCACACCCCAGCCTCGGAGCTGCCAGAGCACCCATCTCCAACGGGGAAGGCAGAGCCATAGCCAGTCCTGTTGCCTATCATCAGAGGCACTGTAGGCAGGAAACAGAGCTGCCCTTTCATGACACATCATACTTATCAACATGCTTCAACAACATCTTTGCACGATGTGCCTGCTTGATTAGAACGGTCAGTGTTTCACTAGCTTTTTTCAGGCAAGGTAATTCATATCGTTACATAAGAAGGTGCTTCCTGGGGAGAAATCGGCTATAGAACGGGCAAGTGAAGACAATTTCCGTAAACATTCAGGTGTATGTGCTTGCTGCTCCCTACCTCATTTGAAGCTCAAGCACTGCCCTTGGCAAAAGGCATGTCAGAAAATTTAACTTCATGTGCATACAGCAGCTTTATCCAAGCCCAGCTGCCTCCATCAGCGGCAGACAGCCACCACGGCTCCAGAAGGCAAGTCGCAAAAACCTACAGATCACCTTTGACATCTCCTCGTGCTCCATGCCCAGCACATCTTTCATCAGGTGATAGGCCTCACAGATCAGCTGCATGTCGCCATATTCAATCCCATTGTGCACCATCTTCACAAAGTGTCCAGCACCCTCTTCTCCCACCTATCATGAAACATCAAAGAACACCATCAGCAATGGCGCTGTCACCTCCCCAGTGTTCAGTATCTGCCTGTGGCTTCCTTCTGCCTGAAGGAAGGAAGCCCAGCGCTACCTAAAAACGCCACGGCTCACAGACCCATTTAGTAACTCCAGCACGATCCACCATAAGATTTCCGCCTTTGCTGTGTTTAGGACACGTTACCTACCCTATCCTACAGATGGAAGGTGGAGTTGAATGCAGCCAGCTGGAACATCAACCCACTAATGTTGCTGGTTTTATTAAGGACAAACATGCATGAGCTTCCACAACCAAACTACCTCAACACGAATCTAGCCACAAGTTAAGGGTAGCATCAAATAAATATTTACCCAGTCACAACAAGGTTCTCCTGATCCCACTTTGGCAGCAATGCTTTGGAATATGGTCTTGATGTGGGGCCTGTGGGGAGGAATGATACGCCTCAGCAGACAGGCAGAGAACACAAACACCAAAGGAAAGCAATAAAAACCCACTGGCATGAAGTATCCCTCTGAAACCTGCCAAAAAGGCAGCTGGGGTGAGGGCATGCTGGCAGCTTGAAAATCCTCCACAGAGCAACGTCAAGTAAAATGTATGTTCTTCCCAGATCTCGACACTGTAAAAATGGGGACAGCCGCCGTCACACTTAGAGCACCGTGCAGACAAGCTTACTGCACCTGAAGGATCCAAGCGATACCTTCTCCATTTTAGACATGGGGTAATAGAGGCAGATCATGTTTCAGGCTGACATGCAGAGAGGATCAGTGGCAGAGCTGAAACAAAACCCCATTCTGCTCCATAGCTACATGAAAAATCCAGGGCGATCTGGAGGAGGAGAGGGAAGGAGGGAAGAAACTCCTCGAATGCGAGTGAGGATATAGTTATCCGCATTACTGCAGTCCTTAGGAGCTTCTGACATTGCCGGGAAGTGCAAGGGAATTGCAGGGAAGTGCAGGGAATTGCTCAGCCAAGGGAGAGCATTACAGAACAAGTTTGGAGCAACCTAAAGCAACCACTGGGAAAGAAGCACGGGTGACACGAGGGCTGCAGGTGCTGTGAAAGAGGGGGGACGAAGTTCAGGGAAGTCTGGCACACAGAAGACAGACACAGTCTGTCTTTACTGAGCTGTTTTTAGCAAAAAGATGAGCACACCACTGTTCTCTTGTGTTGTTTCTGGCTTTGTACCATTAAATGTGAACAGGCTGACACTGATGCGAAATGCTAACGCAAACAGACAGGGACTTAAGAGATTCTCACGCTCAGGTAAAGCTGGGACACACCTTTTCTTTCTACATTTACAGAGAGAACTGGCAACGAGGGATAAAGTCTAATATATCACTGATGTACAGTCCTTCACAGTAACACGGGCACAAAACAGCTCGACAGCATAGCAGCAACTTGTAAAACAATTAATACATTCAACAGTCAGTCCAAGCATGTACTGGATTCGTGGAAGAAAAACATGCCTTTGTTTTGCCTGCCATGAAAGCTCAGTCCTGCCCCACAAAGCCAGCTGGGCTGAGAAATCTTGAGCCTTGAGGAAGTGAGATGGCAACATATCTTGTTCTCTCCACGCCCACGCCCTTTCTCTTCCCTCCCTCAGCTCTCAGCATGAATAGAAGACGATTGTTGCAGACCATTCTGAAGAAGAATATACTAGCTCACACTTACCAGGCTTCTTTAGCTCCTCCTGGCATGAGTGAAGGACCATATCTGGCACCCTCCTCTCCACCACTAACACCACTTCCGACAAAAAGAATGCCCTTTCCCTGGAGTTCCTTACAACGCCTCTGGAACAAAGCACAGAGCAGCTTTACTTAGTTTATTTTAATGCCAGAGCCTTACAAACAGCAGTTAGCAATTTAGACACAAAATGAGGTTTTCAGTTCTGCTTTGCACATGCCAGAAAACCACCTCAGAGAAAGCTTGTACATACACCAAAGCGAACATTAGGAAACTTCCCATTGCTTTGACATAGATTCTTGCAAAAGAGCCGTGCCGAGAAAACAAAGTCCTTATCAGCACCAGAGAGAAAAGAGCAGAACTGAGGGGGGAAAGGGCTCAGAATTAAGCGTGAGGTGATACAAGCTATGTGCAGAAGTACTGATCTGAATGTGATATTTGCATGTAAGCATCCCCAACACGCAACCGCTCACAAGAGGGTTTGTTTTCAGTTACTCTGCTGTTTCCATTACTGAGGCAGCCAAACCAGCAGTTCTGTCCGACTGCATTTTCTTACAGTCATGTAAGATTAAGAGGTAACAATAAATCTGTTAAGTATCTTTAGATCTTCAAATCTCCCTTAAAACTCATTGAGATTGTAACAGGGAATTTTCTAAAGGCCTTTACTCTTTAAAAAACATCAGTAAAAATATTCTCTGATGATTTGGGTAACTTCTGTAAAAATACACTTACAGAGCAGTCCTTAACTACTCTAACAAGTGCTTTTTCGTAGGCTGCACAATCTAGTTTTGCAGAGGTAACTCAGTTTGGCCTTCCCTGAGCAGAGGAGAGATGGCATCTTCTTGATTGACTATTCTGATGATAAGAGGTAAACTTGTGTGTTTTTTTCATCCACTCTGGGTAGAAAACGGACTTACCGTGGTATCTCTATACTCAGAATTCCCACCATCGATTATGATGTCTCCAGTCTCCAACAATGGCACCTGCCAAAAATAAACCAGCATTTTGGTTTTCCCTGTGCATTCAAAACCTCAGTGATGATGACAAATAGTTGCGATCTTCCAGAGAAAACTTCTCTAACAGAGAGCAAGAAGTCACAGGTAGGAAGGATGCTTGCCTCACCAATTTTTTGATGAAGTCATCCACTGCGTTTCCAGCCTTCACCAGCAAGATAATGCGACGGGGCTTCTTGAGCTTAGAGACCATCTCTTCCAGGCTGTGAGCACCAATCACTTTGGTTCCCTTGGCCTCCTTGGCCAAAAAGTCATCAACTTTGGAAACTGTCCTGTTAAAAGCACAAACCTAGGGGAAGAAGAAACCCTGTTAATAAAAGCTGCCAACAGAACAGTTATTTTAGCTCAGACTACAAATTACATAAACAAGATCCCACACCACGTGCTCTCCTGTATCCGCCTTCCCTAAAGACACAGGGCAGGGATGAACCTGCAGCATGTCCCTGCAGGTGCTGTGGGAACCTACAGTTAACGGCCAGCCCAAAGCAAACTTCAGGGGAAAAGCATCCACTGACACATCAAATGACTAGCTAGGTACAGGCAAGCATTGCTGGTTTTCTCTGGCAACGGGACAAAGGGCAGCCCAGGTTATAACCCAAAGGAGGAAACAACACACATCAGAAAAGAAATAAAAAACTCCAACCCACAAAAAGCTCAATTTCCATCCCAAGCATGAGTGCGTCAGCCTTTCTGAACCATGTTTTCCTTCACTTACCACGAAGCCATGGTCATTCATGTTCAAAATAAGGTTTTGACCCATCACAGCCAGCCCGATCAAAGCTATGTCAGCTCTGGAATGCGGAAGGACAAGACACCAGGTAAGTCTCACCAGCAGTGATCTAACACCAGCATCTCTAGCATCCGTACCCTCTATCAGGCTGTTCTGACGGGCCAACTGCTAGGCCAGCCCACCCCACCCCACAGCACGGGCTCTGAGCTGATTCTGTCGCCTAGTACAGCAGAGACCCTCAGCCCAGCAGACAGAGCAGAAACTAACACAGACCATGCGTCAAGTCACCAAGACTTCTTTTCAACCACCAAGACACATCTAGATGCCATGACAAAACCACGGTCGTTCACGTTCAAAATAAGGTAAAGAAAAATAAGATATCCAAAACATTGCACTGGATGCAGGGAGTGAAGTGAATGGCTCATGTCACTGAAGGACCCAGCTCGATCGCAGCCCCATGTTTAACAGAAGCTGCACTAAAACACCATGTCTGAATGCTACAGCATTTTTTTTGCTTCTGCAACACAAACTGTCTCAGCTTTGGGGTGAGCAAAGGAAAAGAGGGAAGCAGATACTCTGCTGGAGGCGCCTAATTCGGCTGGCAAGAGGCGTGCGCGCCGAGAAGCCCGACCTGCCCGCCTCAGCTCGCCAGGTCCGGAGG
>NW_010395314.1:10288-25248 GCF_000710305.1 Buceros rhinoceros silvestris | reverse complement strand
TTAAATCTAGTGAATGGACAAAACTAATCGAAGCTGACTACTACAACCCAAAATTCCCTTATCTATCTGCACTGCCAGTTACCTCAGCTGAGTGCAATATGATATTTTTTGCACATTCATCTCTTCCTGTTGAAGTCAGTGGGAATGTTGAGTGTCAGTGAGTGCACATGAACTGCAATGATCATAAAATTAGTCAGACTTATTAAAAATCCACTCACAGCATTTAAAACTCCATGACCATCTGTTGAAATACATTCCACAGGCCAATGAGGGAAAACTGAATTGAAAAAAAATCACCAAAGCCAGACATTACTACCAGCAAAAATCCAGCCCTTAGTGGACAACTTAGTTGGACAACTGAAGTTTTTAAGCTTCCCACAAGTGCAGGAGGTACAAATGTCAGGCGGAAGAGAGTCTAATGGTCTAAGTCGCAGTTCAAAGAACATTTCTTTCAGCAAAGGTCAGCATAAACAGCCTCTGAGCCATCCTGCCTCCCACCATTACCACATTCTATTCCTCTTAAACGCTCATGAAACTATTTGGGGTTGTTTGTGAGTTATTTATAACCCAATGAGTTCCCTGACCCAGTTCAGAAGTAGCCTCAAAAACACACAGCAGAAGGGAAAGAATGGGGATGGGATTAAATGGCCTGAGAGTCTGTGAGGTTTTTGTGACCTTGATTTCTGGGAGCAGTTTAAAAATTTAGGTCCTTACAGTACTTTCTAATGGTCAAAATGTAGTTGAGATTATGAATTTATTTTTGGTTGTTTAGCAAAAAACTGTGTGGACAAACAGCAGCATATGCTGTGCTCCTACACTATTCATTACGAAGACTTGCTGCCCTGCTTCTGTACAGTGTGACCAGTCAGCTTCAGTAACGGGTGTCAGATGGCACCACTTCCTCAGTCAAAGTGTCAATCACATTTGCTGTTAGGATATTAGTTATTCTGTTTATTACGTGTAATTACTTGATTACTTATCTTTTGTTTTTTGTAAAATATAGAACCAAAAGAATTTGCCTGTGTTGCTATGAGAGGCTACCTGTGTGAATGTATTTACCACTTGTTAGCATCTGATATACTTCTGTTTCCTGAGAAGGTTCCTGTAAAAGAAATGCATTTATCACCTGAAGGCTCCTAAATAAACCAAAACAAGGGGTCGTGTACAGCAGCAAGGTGAATCAATTATCTTTTTTGCTCTCCTTACCACAGCCTCTAAGATCTATCAACACGAATTTCCTCTAGAACAATCTATAGGTGCTCTTACACATTAAAACACAGTAGATGGCATCTTAGAAATTTATGTCCCAAAACTCTGCATTCTGAACATGACAAAATCGCTAATTAAAATATTTATCCTTCCAAAACCTACATAAGCCAAGAAGGCACAGTAATGCAGATGGGGAACTGAGATAGGTAAGATTAGCTCCAGGAAAAACATTTGTTCTGCCTAGGTAGAAAGAAAATGCTCAAGTTCACCAATCCTCTGTATATTCCACTTCCATGTGTGAGAAATTGTCAGAAGCTGTGTTTTGAATAATATCTTTATCAACTGGACTAATTTTGACTTAGACTGCTGAAGTTCCACTATTGACCAAAACAAGGCCACGTCATCTTGACTGAACTGAGTATCTCAGCTCAGGTGAGCGTCCCCTAACAAGTAAAACTGCTGAGTACCATGGATCAGAAGTCCCGTGGAGCCTCTTCCATTCAGATGTGCCAAGAATCACTGACCCATACTGACAATATTGAGTGCAGACGTGACTTGATCACCTACAATTGAAAAATCTGGTCAGAAGTGTTGAGTGGGTTGTCACCACCCATTTTGTTTAGCATCTCACTGATAACTTCTTAGAAGGTGTAAGAGCTGGAGTTAGTGTCTTCATTAGCTCAAGAAAATTCAGACCCCTTCACCTATATCATGTCACAAGATGTAATGTAAATAACAGGGGGGGAGTTGGGGTGGGGCAGGGGTTGTGTCATGCACTATGGAAACCGTAGTTCTCTTACCTTGTGCTCCCAGACTACTCAGAGGTGAGTCCATAGGAGGTCTCTGGTACTGTCAATTTCAGGGGACTCTGCTCCTCGTGAGGTTCATACCCTAGAAACATGGGAAATACTTCAGTTTTAATCTTTACTCCCAACAATATTCTCTCTTTTTTCAAGTGATTATGTTGTGCAAAATGCGTAAACACTCACTGAAGTGAAATTTGGGTTCCTTAATCTATTAAATAGTATAGAATAAAACTGTAAAAATTGTGATTCCATTCATGAAAAAAAGCTAAAGATGTATGACACCTCTTTATGCCACAGATTTTTTCACAGTGCAATAAGGATCATACCAGCATAAATTAGTGAAAAATACCCCACTTTCATGCAGGTAGAATGGTGAGAAACTTACTTATCTCTCTTTCAAAAAGATTTTTTTTTAAATTGCTTGTACTTTTATGATATTCTTACATATATATGGAAACCTACCATATTTGTAGAAATTTCAATTCTACGAACATAATTGTTATTGCAGTCTATGACTTAAAGAAGTAACTTTCAAAGAGCTAAGTAGGACATGATGAAAAATCAAGTTTGAGCTTCTTCCTGCCAGGAACAGAGAGTTAAAGTACAGGATAGATGTCTTCTGTGAAGGGGAATACCTCAGGTGGAAGAATTAATTTCTGTTGCATTCTAAAAGGGGAGTAAACAAATTATGTAAGATTCTCATTGCAGTCATTTGAAATAGGAATAATTCCGCTTAAAAATTAATTTATTTTTCCCAATTATATTGATTTTCTTATGGGAAATTATGTTTTCAACTAGAGGAATCTGAGCATTATTTTTTCTATGTATCAAAAATACTAACTTTCTTACCATCTAAAATGCTGATCTTTACAGTGGTTCAAGGCAACTACATGTCAGGTTTTCAGTCATTTCCAAAGACTGGTCACTGTCTTTTCCCATTACTCATAACAATATGGAATTCCTATTAAGATGTGTTACACAGGAACCTGACATTACAAAAAATCAGAAAAGGAAGATGGATTCTCAATAAGAAGTGTTGAAAGGGAATTCTGCTGTGAGGAACTGGCATTTCTACGTCAAAATATTCTGACCTTAGCCAAAATGGTTTTGTTTTCATTATTTAAAACTGAAGTAAACCAACAAAACCTTTTTGGAGAAGTGTTAACTTAATGAGTTTTTTTAATTTCACTGAAATTTTCAATGAGAAAATAACATGACCAACTCTCCTTGTACTTGAAAAGTAAGAGAAAGATCAGTGTTTCTAGATCTATGTATATAATACCTTCAATTCAAAATTTCTCTGGCTGAAAAAAATGATAAGATATAAGTGAGTGAATATAAAAAATGATGACAGTAGATATTTCATCTGAAGTAAAGTTTAAACATTGTATCGGATTGTTAAGCAACAAAAAGGAAAGGACGGAGGCTTATTTTCAACTGCAGAAAATGAGCTTTGCAGTTTTCCAGAGGTCAAATTAGCTGTCAAATAAAATGTTCTTTATTGAAGAGGAAGAGCAGATTATTGCAAGACTGATATTTCTGCAAACGAGGCACTTTGATGCCACCATTGCTATGAAATGTTGTGATGTTCACCTAAATCCTTACTTAACCCTACCAGTTCTCTCTGTGAAGAGATGGTGCTGCATGCAAAGTGATGAAATAGCACAAGGACAGCTCCACTAATTACACCCACAATGTAAAATGTGAGAGAACTTCTTAGAGACAGTCAAATTGAACTTCAGCACACAACTTAAACCATGTTGAAAATAAAGCAACACCTACCAAGAGGGAAAGGACAAAGTACACATATTCAAGAACTCTTCCTCAGCTGTTATTACCATTTTTTACTTTTGTTGGTTGACAAAGCAAGACAGCAAGATGCCCTGCAGTCAACAGCAATTTCAAGAATCCTCAAGAAGATACCTCTGTTTTCTCTTGCAATTATTGACATTTACATAGAGCGTGAGGAAAAGTTTTATGAAGATACAGCAGGGATGTAGCCCAGGGACTCTGTAAAGAGAGAGTAAGCCTACAAAAGCGATTGAAGGAGATTTTTAGGAGGTCATGACAGATGGCAATCTGGTGGCACTAAGTTCCTCTCTTAGTGGCAAGCTGGCTTGATCTGATTAAGAACTGGAAAAGCACAAAAGCAAGACTGAAATATAGATTAGAAATCATGAAGCTTTATGAGGTTTCTTTGGTTTTCCAGGGGAAGAAAAAGAAAGGAAGAAACTCTGCAGACCTAAATGAAACACAAACTCTCTGTAGGGAGAGCTAGCTAACATCAGCAGCTTAGACTCTACTTGGTATTAAGCAATATCCACAGAAGGGCTTCCATTCCAATATGGTCTATTTACACAAAACAGCTGAAAGTCATGCCATCAATGGTACTTGTTCATATAAGGCAACCTGAAGTATAAGTGTCATGGGAAGCAGAATAATTTGGCACAGAAAACCTTTTCACTAATAGGTGAGAGGTTGTGCAATGGTAACAACAGTTTTTGAGTTTGCCAGACTAGCAATGAAAAGAAACAATGCTTCATTTATAGACTAGAAAGATTTTACAGAGAATAGCTAAAAACATTAAGCCTGGTGCTGTTTTAATGGAATCAGTTGTTAAAGTAGAATATTTAATATAAGTTGCACACATCATGCAAGAAATATACATGGTAGTCCCAGGTATATAAAATGGGTAAAATTACAAGACGATATGCATATGAATCTTTGTTATGGGAAGAGTCAAGTCCAAACCTGCACCAGGGAAAGAAACTGAAGTTCAGTCATTAAATTCAATGCGTATGAACATAACCCCTTTAGGTCTTATAGTCAACCTCCATATTTTAACACATATAAGTTCACACTATCTACTAGTTACAAATCACCTTTTCTCCTATATAGATTTACTATCTGATGGTGATCAACTTTATACAGATGAAAACCAATGACCTAGAAGCAGAAGAGCTTTACCAGTTTAATGTTTCCTCAGGCTACTTGCAACAAATAAAGTTGAAAACAAGTAGAAAACAAGAAATACAAGATCAAGAAACTGATTAAATAGGGCAACATGTTTGTATTTTAGCAGGCTCAGCAACCTCCTAGGAATAACTAAGCAGTTTCTTCCTTTGGGAAAAGAGGAGAAGAACACAGCCAATTCATGACAACAGCCACATGAGATGGAGAGATTTGAAATACCCCATGTAAGAGTACTGATGAAGCTTTAACGGGCCATAAAAACCTCAGGATGTTAAGGTGCTAATGGCATTATTAATAATCCCCAGGTTAAAAATTAATGAATAAGGCAATCACAAAAACAAGTTCCATGCAATGTGTAGAAGGTTACTTAAAAGCAGGACTTCAGGTATGTGAACAGAACATTTCTAAATCCAAGCAAGATTTGAGAACAGTGCTTATATTAGCTAAAAAGAAAACCACCCTTAATTGGAAGGTCTTAAACATGCAGCGCATAAGCCACAGCCTTATGTACATCTTTGTCTTTGAAAAATATTGCATGTATCCACTGACAGGAGAGTATTCCCTCTGATCTCCATAAAGTAGAACAGATTGGGAAGTATGTCAAAACGAAGAAGAAGGTACACCGGTAGTCACAGAACAGATTCAGATGGTGCTGCTGGCCATGGATTTCTAAAAAGGGGAAAGAAAGATCTGTGGAATGCAGTATTAATACTCTAAACCATTTCCCAGGCTTCAAATAAAATTCAGAATACAGAATACCTCACACAAACCAATCACACCAGAAACAACAATAAAATAATTAAACAAGTTCTGACACATACTGGAGAATTTTCTGCTCCTCTTTTGTTACAGCTGTGGTCAGTCAAATAGAGAGAGAACTTGGACATAGACAGAAAAGAAAAAAACCTCCATTCTGAAATAGACTTTGAAAATCGAAGAGTGGATGTAAACATAAGTTGATCTTTTGCTTGCACAATGTTAAAGATGATTTTGGGGTTTTTTTAACTTGAATTTCAGAAAAAGTTGTTGATTTATCTTCTTTTTATATGTAATTACAGCTTTATTTTCAGTAAATAAACACCCATTTCAATAAAAACATTGACAAATACATCATCATGATGGATTCCACAATGAGAATTTTGGAAAAGATAGCAATTTTGTATGTAAATATGTTCGTTTTTGAAAAATTTTCAGACTGATTGTTTTGCAATAAGCGTATGCAATTTTTTACTGCTTTTATTTTATTGGATGAACTTCAGACTGTTTTAAAATTTGGATCTCCATGTGCATTTTCAAAATTCAAGTTAGTTGTTAGTCTTCATACAAAAAAAATCCCACCTTATCTACTGAGAATTTAACTATTTTAGAGCATTGTGAAAGAATGAAAACATGCAAAATGTAGCTAAAACTTCCAGTGAAGTCAAGGGGAACTTTGCTTAAATGACCTGAAGATCCAAATTTTTATGATGTTACTGAAAGAAAAAAGAAATCCAAACCAGTTTATTATAAGGATAAGAAGAAAAATTTAATTTTGATTCTGAAATCTCTGTAATACTTAAAGGGAAATGCAAAATTGAAATAGAGTGTATAATTCAAATTAATGGAAATACCATTCCGTACTGGCATACAGTCAGACACATAAGAAAGGAATCGTATCACTCCATGTGAGAGTGGTTACTTGAGAAAAAAATTGTTATAGTACTGATTATCTAGTTAATCTGTCACGTTGCATAATCATTTGTTAGTTAATATAACCTACCCTGACTCAGGTTTGCTACTGCTGTACACCCATCTTGTATTCACAGAGCAAACAAAAATATGAATGCAAAGCAATCCAGAAATAAGCTCATTTTTATCCATTTATTAATTGGTAACAGGATTTCTAGCACACTTATGCAAAGTACATACTGAGGAACATGGAGCTGGAGTTTCATTCCTCATTTATATATTTATTTCTTTATATAGTTCCCAAAAGCAATATTGTAGTTCTCTGTTTCTTAAAACAATTGAACTTTTTATTATTATTATTGTGGAAAAGGGAAAGGAAAACTTTTTCCAAATCCCCAACTTACTATGCAAATCAGAGTGAGCTTCCTGACCAACTCTTAACTCTACCCAGACATGGTAGGTCTCCACAAACAGTTCTCCGGTGTCCAGGCCAACCACAAAGAAGACTTATTAAGGCACTGTGACTTCTTCTGTTGCTTGTTTTTGCCTATTCAACACATGATTGATATCACAGAGAAAGGGCAACACAAGCTCCAAAGCTCAAGATAGCAGAAATACACACCTCTCATTTTGCCCACTTTTGCCATCTTCCAACATTGTGTTGGAACCTCCAAAACAATTTTTGAAGAGTTTTTTCCGATGTTGATTTGCAGGGCAGTGAGGACTTTCCTACGTACATCAAAGAGTGCAAATAACGAACAGAAGTTGTGTGCAGTTCTCCAAAGGGAAAATGGGAGACATAGATAAGACGTAGATGAACCATCTCTACTGATTTGTGAACATATAAGGAAGACAGTTTTTTACACATGAATGTGATATTTAAGTTAGGCAAACAAAAGGAAGCCCCCGCTCTGTAAAGATTTAAGCACATTATGTAGCTTAACACACGTGAAGAGTCCTTCAGATTGTTAACATTCAACAAATGAAGTTTTTGCAAAGCACTTCACCCACAATATATTCAAACTAAACTGAGAAATATGAAAAAGGAAACAGCTGAGATATGAATATTTTAAACTTTGCTGCAGCAGTGGACATGTGTAATAACTTTTCAAAGAGATTTTCAGAGGGTTTTTTTTTTTTACTACTGTACACACAGCACTTGTCCTAAATACATATTTACATGATGGACTGGAAAAGCTCTTTTAGAAACTGTTCTGGTCTTCTGGGTAAATAATATCCTTTTTAAAGAATTATGAATACATATTTAACTGATAAACTAGAATGGCTCTATTAGGCATATCACAAACAATTTTTTTAACTGTCTAGTGAATATGTTTACTGCAGCACAGAAAAGAATCCAGATTATTTAAGCTTCTGTAATTTATTTTTCAACTGCAGTTCTTAGTGATTTTGTTCTTCTAATTTCAAGCCCCCTCCCCAAACAAAAATAAAAAATTCTTCTTCCTCCCCTCACTACTGTCCAGCATGAAGCAAAATTAGAGTTAACTAATGAAAACAAGAATTTTTCCATCAATGTTATTATTGAAGCACTCTGTTTCATACTATACATCAACAATTCGGGGCTCCTAGACATATGATGTTTAAAAAACTTGTGATCCAATTTTTTCTGTCAATGATATGGGTGGTCTGGAGAGTTAGAAAGAGGATGGAATAGTCTTTCCTTCTGCCCCAAAGAGAAAAGATAAAATTCCAACTGATCCCAAAAATGTCAAGCTAGTAAAGATATCCACCTTATCAGTAAGCATATTCCACCACCATTCTTCCATGACTATTAACTAATTTTAACGCAGCTTTACAAAATACCGGCTTTGGTAGAGTTTAAAGTCAAATTTTGTCTGCTTACAACCATACACAAGAATATAGTGTGACAGATAACATTGATCATAATAACAGGAAATAGAAATAGAAGATATGGAGAAGGAAGAAATAACGTTCTCCTCTATAGGACAAATTTCCAAAGGGAAATTCATGTGCTCAAGATTCTTAATGACACCACATTTTTCATGCATTCCCAACTCTGTTCAGACATCTACATGAGAGCTAAGATTTTCAAAAAGCTCCTTAAACAAAAGCTCCTGTAATGGTATTTTATAGCCATGTTTTCAAAAGCTCTCAACATTCAAAGAGCTTTTGGAAATCTGACCTCAGTTATGAGCATTGACCTCTCCTGAAAATCTGTAGGGATCTAGCATGAAGGCATATGGAGCATTGCATTTAGTTACCGGAATCTTAATTACCAAAAACATATTGACAAATTAGAGAGAGTTCAGAGAAGAGAAACAAAAATGGTCAGGGGACCAGAGGAATTTACATATGAGGGAAGATAAAAAGAGCTATGTATGTACGGCTCAGCTATTAGATAATTAAGAGAGAATATATGTTAAGACTCTACAAGTGTTCCTAATCTTGTGTGGAGAATGGGGAGGAACAAATTAAATGGGATACGATGTTATAACTAGAGCTGCAAGTAAAGAAGAAAAGATAATCATTTGGCAGGGAGGTCGGCTGGCCTGTGAAATGTGGCATGAGGGGACAAAGTCCCATTGATATGGTCATGTGAAAGTTTACCTGTGGGATATAGCTCTGAATGCTCCAAAGAAGCCTATTTAGACTCCACTTCCAAAAAAATCCCCCAACTTGACATTGTTGGTCTGGGTGAAGTCTCTTGAAATAGGTGAACTTGTTCTGATGGGATTAATGTAACTTCCTGGAGAGAATAAAAAAGTCGAGCAAATTTTGGGCCCAATATGTGCCATGTGTCAGGTAGTATACCACCTACTGGAACCTATATTGAATCACAACAGTCACACACCACCTGGAATTTAGAGGAAAGAAGGGAAAATCCTGAAAAACGAACCCAAGAAGTCAATACACTGGAGGAATTAACTTGTGAGTAAAGTTTATGTGTCAAAAAAACCCCAGGTAGTGGGCTAGCAACTTGAGGGGAGAATATTCCACTGAAGTTCTTCAAACCAAATCAGGACACACTATCACAGATTGTCATGTTGCTAAGGTACATGGTATTATTATTTTAAAAAACTAGTAGAACTTTTGGCCGAAAAATCAAAAGCTTACATGGGGCAGGTTTTAGAGGATCATGTGAGACTCAGTGCTAGTCAATGTAGTTCAATGCCTTGAGATACAGAGATGAGGTTTGACACAGGTATGACTGAAGCAC
This sequence comes from Buceros rhinoceros silvestris, assembly GCF_000710305.1. Taxonomy (NCBI): domain Eukaryota; kingdom Metazoa; phylum Chordata; class Aves; order Bucerotiformes; family Bucerotidae; genus Buceros; species Buceros rhinoceros. Next base: position 15,393 of record NW_010395314.1, on the reverse strand, counting down.
CTGTGTTCATTGACTCCTTCCAACATTATTATGCCAGGTCATAAAGAAAGATGTTTACAGCATTCTTTTATTTCTTTATTTTTCATTCCAAATGGTTAACTACTGCATATAACAATGTTGCTTTTATTACTATCTGTTGAACATTACCATTCAGCCTGGTCATACGAATGCCAAAGATACATGATTTAAGAACACTTGCCCAAATATCTTCCTGGATATGACATTATCAAGTGTTTAGCTTTTTAAAATATTTAGAAACAAATACATTTGAGAAAAAAACATTGGCAATATGTTTTCCGAAGTAAGAAACATTCATTGACTTATATTTATTAAACATCATTGGTAGATAAATATATATTTATTAAACATCATTTATTAAACATTAAAGGTCTTATAATGTATAACCCTAATCTCAAAGGAAATAGTCACCAGATCCCACCACAAATACTATTTTAAAACTATGGGAATTAAGAAAAAAAGTAAATTGTGACCCATGAAGACAAGTACGTCTCCAGAATCCTGGGTCTGATGAGGTGGTAAACATGATTTTGCATACCTGTGTGTAGGCACACCCTTGTACAGACAGCAATTAATTAGTCAGTATATGCAGACTAATAATATAGACAATCACTGCTAACCTTGATACTGGAGGGACTAAGGAAGGTACATGAAGTGAGCTGACCTGGGCTGCAGAGGGAGTAGTACCAACCCTGTGCAAGTTCTTTGCCTCACTCCATCTCACACCACACAGACTCTTGTGCCTCATCATGGTGCATGGTCAGCTATGCCAGCTGACATGGAAGGAAAGTCTGGCTCTGAATGTTCAGTGAGTGACAGTACTTGTCAACGCACAAACTGTAAAATGCCCTTTGAAGAGCCTTAAGATAATATCCTTGGGACCCGAAAGACATCCCTGAGCCACAGAAATAAGACATGGTCCTTCTCCTTGAGAATCTTCTTTGTCTCACTGCCTCAAGCCTCCCTTTGCAAAGAGAAGAGCTAGAACTATACATCTAAAACAGGAAAGAAAGAATCTTATTGTAGTTTCCAGTCCTTGAAGAAGAGGACTTCCATAGGTGGTGTCCGAAAGGGCAGCTCCCAAGAAGATCTTGTTTATCAGCCTCTCAGGGGCTAATCCTGCCATAAGCATGTCACAGCAACCCTGCAGCATGGCATTGCTCAGAGGCACTACTGAGGTTCTGCGAGGAAGCTGGACTTCTGTGCACAGCACTCATAGCAGTGTGGTAGCACCAGCTTGACTGGTATTCGCTGAAAATAACTGCTAGCACCGGGTCAGGTTAATGTCTGCAGTATGCATGCTCCATGTGGGAAAGAAAGAGTCCATCTCAAGTAATTCAAATTCAGGGTCAGACTTTGTTAAACAGTGACTTTGTGCTGGAAGACTCTAGTATCAGCCATTTTGAAATAATGGCACCCTTTTACCTTCACTTGGATCTAGCTCCAAGAGGGGCGGGGCTGGACGGGATGAATGACATAAGAAGGTGGGGAGATTAGACAAAATAGACTGATCATAACATTCTGAGGCATTTTGACAGCAAGTTTTTATTCATGTCTTCCTCTCCTACCTTGGCTAATTCTTTAATCAATACAAATAAATTTTCCTCAGCAAAGCATAGACCAAACCTGTGGAACCAACTGCTGCAGGAGGTCATTGAGTCAGATACTGTAGTTAGAATTAAAAAAAGGGCTGAATACATTTTATGGCCAAACAACATCTGTACAGTCATCCAAGCTAAGATAATGGTGATGAAATTTCATGCTTGAGTGTGTAAAATGATTGCTACATCACTCAGAAAGGATTTTTTTTCTTCCCAGGTAGAGGATTACACAATTGAGAAGATGCATTATAAAGAGGTTTCTGAGCTAGAGGTTTTTTTACCTCTCTCCAAAGAGTGAAAGATCAGCTCATGAACCTCACAGAATAATAACTTAGCCTTCTACTTCTTCTCTTCTTAAATATAATGAAGCTCTTAAATGAGATGTTTCATTTCGGGGCCTCCAAGTTTCTTTCATTCTCTCCACGCTAACTGATCTCACATGCAGGTAAAATAACTGAAGCAAATCTTAGCAGCTGCCAAGGTTACTAATTCACCCTCCTGACCCCAACGGGTGAGAGACAGTTTGTTTGTCTACAAGCAAGGAGAGGCCTGTGCTTGATATTTGATGCAACAGCTGGCTGCATTTCTCATGCAACTTGCATCTCCTGTACATCTGGCTTCATTTAATTAGGAAACAAAACAAACAACAACAAAAGATTGATCTTCCTTCAGTAGTCAGCAACCTAATGATAATTTTGACCATTCTTTCCTGTTTTCATCAGCTCAATTTCTTTTCCAGAACTTAATCAAAGAATGAATTAAGCAGGGACAGAATATATATCTAGCTAAAGATTTCTGTGATATCTTGCAGTATATTTAATTCATAGTACATAGGGGAGGAAACTGTGGGGTGGAACAAGCGCAGAAACACTTAAAACCTCATTACCACATATCCCCACTTCACCCTGAGAGCCCCCAGCCTGTCCATTATTGTCCTGCCTCTACTTTCTGTGGGACTTTGAAAAGAAAGGGTTCAAAGAGCAAGACTTTCATGCTCCTCTTTCCATGTCAAACACTTTCAACTCCTGATATCAAAGTGCCACTCGCTTGCTGTTCAAAGGCCTGTGGACACGTAGGGGGTGAGATAGGAGTAAAAGGTTGCACTACAAAGCCTGCTGCACTCAGAGCAATACCCAGCTTGGAGATACAAATGATAATATAAATTCAAGTACCTATCAATAAAACTTCCAATATATGAAAGGAGGGTTTGAAAAATTTGAAATGGCTTTTTTCCCCCCCTCTCCTGACTGGCCTTGTGTTGTTATTGGTTTGGATAAAAGCCTAATTGATATTTTGAAGCGCAACTTTTCCCTCTCTTGCAGTTATGACCAGGGGACCATGGAAGTGGGAGAGAAACCCAAACCCCAAATAAGTTAGCTAAGAATACCTGAAGAAGTTCCTACCAACATCTGAAAAACCCGACTTGCTGTCTTTGAGTATTCATCTACCACCCCTTCTCTCTCTGTATCCTTTTCATCTGCCTGCCCACAAGATTTGGAACACCATTAATTGGTCCTCAGGGAGGCTGACAGGCCTGCGCTTTTATGACTCGATTCTTTGTATTGTACACATGTGGGCATCTCTCAGGAGATAAACAAAGGCAAAATGGGCTGAAAAGGGGGGCAGAATTTGTATAAGACTAAATGCAGAACAAACTACCTCCTCAATTTACCGCTAATATCCTAAATTGCATGAATAAATCTACCCCCCTCCCCATCTTCCCTCTTCCCCACATCTGCTTCTCTTAATCTGCTTTTCCTGATCGCTACAGGCTCGTCTTCTGAGGAATTCCACCTCCCATTTGAAATCAAACAGCCTAACTCTTATTTTGCCCCCCTTTCTCCCTCCTCCCTCTTGCCAACAAAAGAGTGAGGTGGTCTTATGGGAAGATAAAAAGAATAGTTGATCATAAGAACTAACCTGGAGCCAACACCTTGGTCTTTCGTCCCTTCAGCAGTTTCTAAACCCTAAGCACCTGCAGCTAATTCTCATGGCTTCCAGCCTCGGTCCTGGATTTGCTGGGAGTGATAGAATTTTTGGCCCAGCTTTCACTGCTCAGGGAAAATAAGCCTAACACTCACAGACACACCGATGCACAAGCATGCATATGTGTGTTTGGGGAGAAAGCAGTCTGTGTGATACAGAGGTAACCATGATTTTAAAAAAATGAGTCCTAGGAACCTTTACTGCTAACAGACAACATGCCAGAATTTCCACTGAGTCTTTGTATTTACCAATGAAACAGACATGGGACATCATTTCCCCAGAGCCAAACGTTTGCAAAGGAATTCTGGACCGAGTCCCTCTGGCTTTACTTATAGCACATTTGATAGAAATACAGTGGTTTATCCTGCTCTCAGATCTAAAAACCACTGTGAATTTATGAATCAGGTTCACAACCAGGAGACAGGAACATGGATGCTTTTCTGTGCACCTCAGCACATCCTAAAAATACAGTCCTTAGCGTCTCTGCTTAGATGCTAAAATAACACAGGCAGGGCAGGACTTGGGAATCAAAATCCAGAATTTTCATTCCATCTTATTCCTCCCCTTTCTCCCTCATCTTGCCTATATCCCGTGGTTAAGTAAGTCTGCCAGACATGGAAGTGCATTCAAAACCTCTGACAGAGGAGAAGACTGCAACTAAAACTTTCATGGCTAGGAGGAGTGTTCTGACTCCTAAACTTCTGTTTAAAATGTGGCATCTTCTTGTACACTCTAGTTTTCAAGTGTACTCTAGAGTACACTCTAGATGTGATTGGTTTGAAGGAAAGGGTCTAGGGAACCACAGCACTGAGTATTGCCAAGAAAGGCATCTAGGAGAAAAGTGGAATTTTTCTCACTCTTGTCCTGAGCTTTCTGCTTTGTTACGATACGGAACACCTTGCTCAAGATGCAAATTTTTGCGAATGATGCTCCAAGGCAACTAACTTTTCGTCTCATGCTGGGACTATGTATATGCTGTGAATGCATTTTAGAGATTGAAGTTAATTTGAAAATGATGGAGGCAGAGTGTATTTTAATATTGTAAATCTGGTTTTGATGTTAAGACTTAAGAGCCTACATCCTATAGGACTTTTTGAAGACCTTAGCTATAAGAAGGGCTTAGCTAGTTTAGACATCTGAAAAATAGTAAAGCATATGCCAGTAATAAACAATGCTTTAGAATTCTTAAGGAAAAATTTTAAAATCCCATTTGCAACTTGATTTTTTTTTTTTTATAAATCCACGAAGTTTTTATACTTATCATTTGAATATATAGCCAGCATCGGGGTACTATGTCTTGTTTTACACTGTCTCAAGGAAAATTATGTATACATGGCATTTCTTAAAATTTATTAATTTTTTCCCAGAGGATAGACTGTGAAAGTAAATTTCTTCAGGGAAACTAGAGGAAAGACTACAGCAAACACTTTACATATCTCAGTTCTTTTTCTTCCAACCTTTTACTGAAGCATGGTGATTTCTACCTGTCTTTCATACCAT
>NW_010395314.1:9246-10163 GCF_000710305.1 Buceros rhinoceros silvestris | reverse complement strand
CAGGAATTTCAGTGTGGGCTATAAAACCTGCTTAAGAGCCTGTGTAATTTACCTCATGTTGATTACCCTGTAAGGAACAGCTAAAGGTACATGATTTAATTAATCTATAGCTGCCTTACCTGTCTGTGCTGTATCTTTGAAAATCTTGAGACACAGGTTTTTTAATCATTGCCAGTAACTTTGCACACCTGGCAGAAATAGGTATATAAATGACAAGCTGAGGTCTGATTTGATCCCAGGGTCTAAAGATATCCAAATAGGAAAAATTCCTTGGAAACAATTACAGTCCTGCAAAGCAGCCACTGCTCTCAGCCTGAGAAGACCCTGCAGCTAGGCAGGGCAGATTTTGGTATGGCTGGAGAAGCATTGAGAAAAGCAGCAAGCCACAAGATTTTGGTCCTGTATTGTTCTCACTATTACTGGCTTGAAAACTAAAGGGCAACATGAAAGGCCCCCTGTGTTAATACGGTTACATGAAATACTGTCACTAGTAATTTCTTCTAGTTTCCTTGGAAATGAGCTAAGCAAGCACTACTAAGCAAGGCTTCTATAAAACAGAAGTCACAATTTAAATCTACACAGCCCTGACAGCATCCCTGCTAGTATAACAATACAAACACAATCCAGTTACTGCCAGCCATGAACCACCCCTGCGAGGAGCAGTGTTCCTTTCCGCTGCCGTGAAGAGCAAAGCATTGCCATTCAAATGGCCACAAACTGTTGAAATTATTTGCAGATCCAGACCTCTGTATAGCATCTATCAGACATATGCACTGAAATGGCAGTGAGGAAGACAGAGAAAAGGAGTTCAGTCCAGCTCTGGTTGATGAGCAGGACCTACCTCACTTTTCTCCTGAGAGTGACCAGCACTAGACCTGGACCAGGACTGCCCGATGAATTTTTCAGCATATGGCAGC
>NW_010395314.1:0-9150 GCF_000710305.1 Buceros rhinoceros silvestris | reverse complement strand
TTTTTTCAGCATATGGCAGGAGTTCTGGCTCCTAAGGCCACCCAACATTTCTTGCAAATCAAGACTTTTTTTTTTTTTTTTTCTTTTTCTTGGTTTGAAAGCTGTAGTTCAAGACAGAGCAAAAGTGGTAGAGTTTAGACTTGCCTGCTGTCTGTGCTTCTTGGCCATGTGTTTGTGGGCAGTGATACAGTCTTTATACATGAAAAAGAGATCATTTAAATATAGGTTTCTCTTACTGCTTTATAGCCTTTCTGGCATCCAGTCCCAGAAATCAGTGTCTGGAGCCTGACTTTCAAAGATTGTGTGCTGCTGTACACAAATACAGGACTGGTAGCACAGCTTTTCCTTTTAATGTTTAAGAATACATCGTTGCACTAAAATAGTCACTTTTCAACCCCAGCTGAAAATGCCTCTTTGGGGATTCTCAGAATATGGATAGTTACATTGAAAATCAATTCTTTTGACATTCAAATCTTTCTTTTGGAGAGGTTTATTTGCTTTACTAACCATTTTAAGTCTCTGTGGCACCTTTTCACTCACCATAACTGCTGTACTTAGTATGTAGCTCATAAGCACTATTCGGTATTGGTACCCTGTACGTTGTATCACCTTTTAAATTAATACAAAATTGCTTTAGCTCTCTCCTTGTTTGTGTTGGTGTTAAACCTCCCTTTTAGAAATGTGAGTGGTGATGGAGAGTGTAGGGCATTAGGGATTCGGGGCATGTGATCCCCACCTCCTCTGGAGTCCTCCCTCCCTTTCTTCCTCCCTCCCGCAGTGCGGCTCTGGAGGGCTGTTTTTCCTGAACCATGAGGTACATACCAAAGGCACTTTCTTCAACGGTGGTGATAAAAGAGGTACATGCTCAGCTCACAGGTCCATTTCTACTGAAATATGCATGGAAAGTTATCTAAGGGAAAAATAAAGAAATAAAATGTTGATTTTGAGAAAACTGGTTGAATAAGAGAGATTGAGGAATGTCACTCACAAGACAAAATATAGGCCATGGGCTTACTTGCAAGATGTCGCCTAATACTAATAGGCCATAGAAAATATAATGGATTACTTCCTAAGGGAAAGTTCCTTGAGTTGAAATGGTAGTAGCTTACTTTGGAAGGGAAAACAATATCTGATAACTACACCATTTTGCACGGCATCTTTTGGCAGTGAGTTTTGACATTGCTTGAATGCTGTTAGGGCCAAATAAGCCTGTCCCTCTAGTTCAGTTAAATATTTTCTACTAAACTCAGTTTTCTGTTGAATTGGGGGTTTTGAGGGGAGTTTGTTTGTGTTTGGTTTTTGTTTTTGTTTGTTTGTTTTTATGGAAAAGTTCCATCTGGTGAAATCTTTCAGGGTTTTTTAAGAAAGAGAAGTGAACAAAAATATTTATAGCCACTTTTGTTTCCCCAAAATAATAATGAAAAAAAATCTAGATATCAGTTTGGATCTCTCGTATGCTAGAATTAAAAAATATATATATATCTTACAAAATAGAAGCTTATTTAAACAAGTAATAACTGGGGGTTTTTTAACATGTTTAGTATTGCAGATTCTCTTGGAATACATGACATTTCAATTTACTCCTCCAGAGAATAAGCCGTTGTTCCACGGAACCATAAGCCCACTTCAAACTTCAATGTTCACTTAATCTGTAGATTTTCAAGGCCTGTCGCCTGTAACAGTAAAACTAGGGTTAGTTTTCCTAGAGCCAACGATAAATTGCTACAATGCTCTGAAATTGGTCAGTCTTAGATGCTAAGAAATAATGCATCAAACAGCAGCTGTCTTGAGACACACTGGACAGACTGTTTTTCATTCAGGTGGAGTATCAACAGCAAGAGAAGAATTCAAGCACCTGTTTTGAAAGATACATTTTATACAGGAACTGATATACTTAATGCTTTATTTTCTTGACAAACTGGTCCAATCATTACACCTAACAGGCCAGTATCCGTAGAACAATAAACTATTTAAACATTTTTCTAGTTCATTTTCAAATCTGTTTTTCTTCCCTATTGTCCTCACTACCCTACTTTTTGAATGAAGTCTCTTTAAGACGGGAAGTTACATCAGCAATTTCACCTACTCTGAAATCATCTCGTTCTGCCCTGATTTATACCCCATGAAATTCTATTGCCCTCAAGGGGGTTCTGCAGAGTGTAAGGCTGGGCAGAGTTGGATCCAGAATGTTAAATACAGGACCATCAAAGTTATGGGTTTATTGCAATTATTATTGGTCCCCATTGGTTATTTACTTATGCTGTATCTCAGCTACAGTTAAATTCTATGCTACAAGGTACGTGGGGAGAAGTAAAAGCACAAATACCGAATGAGTGGATTGATTTGGAATGGGCTTCAACCAGTTTTTATGCTCCAGGGCACCGGCAGAAGTGGAGGGAATTTCAAGGCTCCCAAAAAAGCGACCTGAGAGTTGGGATTCTGAGATGTCCTAAAAAGCTGCACTGTAAGATAAGGCAGCTCAGCTGCCGCTACTTTCTTGATCACCTGATACTTTCTGATCAACTTTCTTGATTTCAGAGGCTGGAGTGTGTGCTGGGACCTCCACAGCAGTCCCCACCATGTCTCGCTCACTGATAAACCTCGTCAGAGGGACAGGCACTTCCTCAGTCATATGGGCATCTTCACCAAATCAAGACCATCAGTTCTGATTCCTTCTGTACCCCTGTTAAGGTGTTTCTGAAATCAAAGGGACAAATCTTGGTCACATTTCAGTTTACAGGGTCAGGAGAAGGGCTCCATCCAGAATTACCAAGTTTTTGGTACAAGATTTTTCATATCTAACCACATATTTATTAATCTGGAATTATATATAACTGGCCTTTCATTACCCATTTCCTCAGTCATGCTCCAGAAGTTAAGACAGATTTGAGAAACTAAAATCAGACCTAATTATGCACTATGTCCACCCACAGAAATTTTTTGTAGTGTACGAGCCCAGTATCACTACAACAAGGAATTATCCATCAATGACTCAAAGATATTAATAGCAGACACATACATCGCTTCTGAACTCAGATGCTGAACTGAAAATCTAAAATCAAATGTTCACATGTCAAAGAGATATTTTGTAAAGATGGACTAAAACAAAATAAAAACAAAGCCACACACACACACACATATATACACCCCAGACAACAGTATAAATACTATCGTCCCTCAGGTCCAGCAGATTTTATGCATCAAGCTTTACAGAGTTCCCTCCACAGTATGTGGGCTGCCTGAGATGCTCTAACCCTGATATGAGTACCACAGACACAAAGTGTACTTCAGAGGAATTAATACAACAGTATAATGTAGGTCACACTTTCTACGGCACTACCTTAGAGCTAATCACCATCATGGAAAATCTATCAATATGCAATGAAATTTCAAATTTAATACTTAACCGAGTCAAGCACCAGATGAATATGTACCAAAAAGAATGATTGTTTTAAACTTTCTCCTGGGTCATACTATTTATGAAAAGCAACCCAGTCCTTTATGGGTAGCCATATATCATATATAAGTGGCTGCTTGATGTGTTCCCTTCTAGACTTTTCTGGTTGGACATGTGGGCCTTCAAAACAGCAAAAAAAACTTTGCTTATGCCGAGTGTATTCTTCCCTATGGAGCTTTGTTTTTCAAAATCAAATAACTGGAGCTAAGATTTATTCTAAATTAGATCTCTTTTTTCTTTCTCTAGAAAAAATCAACTTCAGTATTTATAAAAAGAAATGAGTTTTTAAATCAGTTGTACAGCAATGCATTTTCAGAGAAGGAAATTTCTAATTGAGCGTGAGAAGGTCCCAGTTATACCAATTTATGCATGGCTCCTCACTGTGGCCCACACTATCTTGAATTTATGATTACCAAAAATTAACTTTCTAATTTAGCTGTCAGATTTACTTGCTATAATAAATAACAAACGGAATGACATAGAAAATGTTTGTCCTGATAGTTATTACCAACCAGCTTCTCAACACTCTTTTACTGGTTGACAAAACAGCCTTCTCTTCTTTTTTATTGCACTCACTAATCAGGATCTAGTCTGCCTCACAACAGTCAGCTGCCATTGTAACAAGTTACGGGAAAATTATAATGCTTCCTAAGCATTTCCACAGAAATAAATTTCCTGTGTGTGGGGGTGAACGGTAGGAGGAGAATAACCTTGGGAAAACCACAATTATAAACAGCTGCAGCATGCATTAAATGTAATTATGATTGATTCCTATAAATAATTCTTTGTGCAAATTTCCACTTAAGCTGGATTTGCTATTTGGGTGCAATGGACATTTCTGCATTAAGTGATTATGTATTTTTATTATTATTAAAAATACAGATTATTTTCACTTGGGAGAGATGGGGAAAGAAGACTTATTGTACTAGCATGAACTGCTGAAAATCTGGACTCTCACAATTAATGGTTTAACAGCCTGGACGCGATGAGATTGTTTGTGCCTGAAATACAAAGAAGAATTAAAATGAAAAAGAGTGCATCATCCAAAGTTATTGTCAGCAAAACCTCATAATACTATTTCAACAAGATAATAAACACACAATGATAGATAGCATCTGATCAACCGCTATGGAACAGCTGACTGTATTAATAGGCCTTGACATTTGTTCTGTTTAATGGAGAAGGTGCTGAGCACCTAGATTTCTGCTATACTAATTACTTGGTCATTTGAAAAAGAAATCAATACAATACAGCCCTCACAGAAGAAAATCTTGACTGATTCTTTACACTTCCTACAGCAATAATACCACTAAATCATGGTCATTAATTCATTTGACTAATTCAACACTTCAGATTTCATTCATTCTCATATAAGGTTTTACAACTGTATTACATGAACGTGCAGCAGTGGTAATGACAGGAAAGATTATATAAAATGACTGGAAGAAGGTTTCCTTTGGAAGCTTTATGTATCTCATACCTGATCCCACTGAAATTAATTACAGCTAGCCATTTACTCCAGCAAGATAAGAGAAGGGCTGTGTATAGGTCTTGGTACATCTATGTGCTCTCAGTTCTCATTCTGTGTACGGGAGCTGCTAAGAGCTGCTCAGCACTTTGAAAAACAGATCTTAAAGGAATTGTATTACACACCTGAAACTCTGATGTGCTGCAGCTGACCCTCCACCAAAACAAAGAGTGTCTAGCCTCATATTCAGTCAGCTATTTAGTCAAGCTCTTAATCACGTTTATAACCACTTCTCTTTTAAAGATCATGGAATCCAACGGCACATGCTAAATGTAAATCAACTACTTAACTAAAATAATGATTCAAGGCTCTGATCTACTCCATGTACCTTCTCATCAACATAGGCTTTAATTTAGACCTTCATTCCAGCTACGATTTACCCTTAATTTTTTGAATGAAACATATGGATACTGCAAAGCGTATCAATGTTGGCAAGACAGAATTGGACATATAGGTACTTGCCTTTCTCATAGGCATCTCTAAAGGTGTTTGTGTTTTAATCCTTTTTTACTTCCTTGATGTCATTCATCTTGCTTTTTTTCAGAGCACTTTATTTTCTAACCAAGCATTCTCTGTAAGCAGTAGGGATGGGATAACCATGCTAGAGGTTACTATCTTCCGGCTTAAAAATGACACTCAGGTGGTGTGTCCAAATTCACATGGTTGCTGTCAAAGGAAGAACTGAATTCAGAGTTATGCTCTGCCTGTGCTTTAACACAGAGCAACTTTTCCTGAAAAAAAGTCTGCCTAGAGTGTTTTCAAAGCAGAGTTGAAATACTGCACAGGTTTTGTAGTATTAGATCTATAGATGTTTCTCCATTTCCACCTCCTCAGCATGCCTGTGCAATCAGCTTAATTTAAAATAAAACCTTGCTTTCTTTCCTAAATAATTTTGGTGGAACTACAGATGAGACAGTTTGCACCTGACATGCATTAGGTTATTTTTACAGATTTTTGTTGGAATTGTTGGTAGTTAGGAGCTTTAAGCTCTGCATGGAAGAAGAAAGCATTATTTGCTCCAAAGTTACAGTAAATTAACGTGAAAAGCTCTGCTGCTGTTCAGGTTGCGTTTAGTACATAACATACAGAATTGCTGTTAAGGCTACACAAAATACCAGTGATTTCCTTGAATGCTTTTCAAACAAAAATATAAAGCTAACATGTGTTTAACCCTCTCAGGCTAATTTTTAAAGCCATGACTCTAAAAATGCATCACAATATTTTGTGAATACAGTTTTGCACACTTGACCTCGATTTAGGTATAGAAATCAGGTGCTGTACAACAGAGGGAGACTCAGAATCCCTATTTATTCCTTTGACCATAAAGACATTCCTTTATCATTCTTTTCCTTTATGACTGTATTGAAAGAGCTTTTTTTAAAGCCTCCATCACCTTTTTTTTGAATAAATATGCAAAACCCCCCCCAACCAACAGGGGCCATATATTTTCTGAAAAAAACATCCTTACATCAATCAAGCAAATATACATTAGCAAGAAGGAAACACATTAAGACTCATTTTCCTTTTTCCTGTGCCAGGTTGCTTCTTTTGTACTATATATCAGAATGAAAGTAATTCACCTCTCAAAACAAAATATTAAAGAACAAAATATGACTGTGATGCACTTCTGCAGAATACAGTCAAATTTCCATAAAATGTCTGCAGGGTTTTACACATTAAAATTTCTCTTACTAAAAATGTTTATGGAAATAGGTCATTATGCACAGTACTAATAGAGAGCAATTTGTTGTTTTTAAAGGAGCTTTTATACTAATAGTTGTGAATAAACACATTTATCAGACATCCTAAATACAAACAACGTATATACTGGTGAGCAGAGTACTCCACACAGCAGACATGGATTGACGAAGCTGCTGATTCGGGGCCCAGTTCTGCTAATGTGGAACCCAGAGGTATATTTTGACGGGTTTTATTACATTGATAGGAGAAGAACGGTGTTTCAGCTGTGGAAGTGAGCTAATAGATGGTACTACTGAATGCAATGCCTTGAGTCCTACCTGCTTCTGTGCAGCTTGATTGTGGCCAGTTAGGCTATCCCTGCGTTTAGTGAAAATGAGAGCAAGGGTAGGGATGTCCAAGACGGAGCTGCAGAGTCCAGTCCAGCCAGCCCAGTTCCTGAAAGTCATTGTCCGTCTACGGAAAGCTGCCTTGTACAGTGCAGTGCAGATTTTCACATCAATGCTAGCAAACTGTGCTAGTATGGTATCAGAACTGGGTTTGAAAAAATACATATACCATCATCAACACTTAGAAACAATTAAAAAAATGGTAACAACTATTGTAATTTTACTTGACTTCTGAGAAACAAAGAAGATACAGCCAGGTAATTACACTGTGTAGGTTATGATAATATGGGAAGCAATAAGATGCCAGCTTAAAACTGCTAGGCTCACCGAGGAACCCCTTACAATGTATTTACGCAGTAGCCAGCACCAATTCTCTTAAAAATCCCTCTTAAACAGCAGATTAAATCACCTAGGAAGTGCAAATGAAATGAGCTGTTTCAGGAAGATATGATGATTCCTGTGGTCCCTTGCTTGGTTGTCAGTAAAAGTGAAGAAAATGTAAAACATCTATCCAATTATTTCAGTTAATATACAAGCATTAGGCATTCAAATTCCTAATTAAGAGACAACATGCCCTGTCAGGCATCTGCATGGGCTATTGAACATTGCCTAGATTGTTCCATAATTATCTTGGCTTAATAGCTCTATAAATGTAAGCAATGTGCATCCATTGAGGAAATGCACCGCTTATCACATGAGGAGAAACAGCACACAGAACATGCTCTGCTACCAGGTATTTGTGCTGCAGGTTTTTAGTGGAACACAGTTTAATTAACAGCGGGTAGCCTCAGCTTAGTTTCTGACTTCTGTTGGCAAGGAGGAAATGTAACTCCCATATCAAAATATAATTCCATGACCAGATTTAAATGTATAAAACTCAACTGCTGGGAATGCTCCTTTTCAGACTCCAGCGTCAGTTAGACACCAAAAAGAAGAGATAGCATGTACTAAAATATATACTTGTACTGATTTCAGCGTGCTATTTTCCAAGCCTCATTTGTCAAAATTGTCCAAATCCCAGCCCCTCCTCATGAAAATAAAATTAAAAAAAAAGAAAAAAAATCAGCATCCTCTAGGGCAGCCATGTTGTCAAGGAAACAGATTTTTGCCATCTTCTTGATTTACATTGTCAGTAAATTTGCTCCACTTTCCTTCGTTTCAAGCCTGATGCCTATGTTCAACAGCTGACCAACGTTGCCTTGAATGCTGAAGTCATAGCATTGAGATCTCTTCTTTTTCTCTTTGCTTTTAATAGAATAAAAAGGGAAAAAGCAAAAATAAAAAAGGCCATTTAAAAAAAGACAGTGAAGTAATTTGTAGGATAAACGAAAATTTGCAAAGAAAAAAGATCTTTTCAGCAATGTTTTTGTTTAAGCTAAAACACAAATTCTAAGTTAAAAATTTAACTGTCTTTGGTCAACTTCACTGTTAAGACATCTGTACTCACACATTGTATGGAATGAAGCTTTTTCAGATTTGTTTGCTTCCGTGGGACACAAACCTATAATGCCTAAATTCAGCAGCCTTGGGATGTTTCATGCAACAGAGTGAGAGAGATCCCCTCAACATTTCTCTTGAGACTGCCAGGAAGAGTTGAAGCACTTCCCTGTAGATTGGCATCCTATAAATAAAAAACATGAATAAATAGATCCTCTTATGTGGGATAGATCAAGCAGAGTTGACTTGATTTAACTGGATGGATTTTTTTTTCATTTAGATGGATTTTTTGTTTTTCTCATCTCATGGTAGGCATAATTGTCATAGAACCTAACTGTAAACTTCCATCTTTTTATGGTAAATAGTTTTACCGTGCTGTGCATATTTTGGTAATAGTTGATGTGAGAAAATTTGTGTTCTCTGTTCTTCTAAACAGGAATTAATACAATTTTTAAAAATTTAATGAATTCCCCTGTTCTTTCCTGTCCCAATCTGTATATAACTAGAATTCTCTAGGCCATATCAGAATACAGCAGGCTGCAGCTGTGTATTTACTAGTGTAGGATTTCTAGTGTCGTGTATAGTACTACTGTATTATATTAGAAATTATTATATTATTTTATTATTAAATAGTAATATTT